>NC_088794.1:45432041-45684541 GCF_011386835.1 Chrysemys picta bellii | reverse complement strand
TGCCTTTGTGGATCTGGGTCTTTGTGTCTCAATTCCCCATCTGTAAAATAAGGATTATAGTGGTTCCTTTGTGCCACTCTTTGTTTCTTCTCTTTGAGAAGGGGTTGTTTTTTACAATGTTTTGTTCAGTGCCTAGCACAATAAGAATTCAGTCTGGGTTTGGGCCTCTAGGCGTATCATAATAGAAATGATGATATTATCCCCCTTTTATCAATGGGGAAATGAAGAAATTAAGGGCCTGATTTTCAGAAGTGCTGAGCACCCACAACTCCAATTGATGCTATTGGTTCTCAGAGCTTCTCAAAATCAGGCTCTAAGGGCCAGATTTTTAAAGGTATTTTCAAAAGCATCAAAGTGCCTTTGAAAATCCTATTGGGTCTATAGGTGCCTAAATATCCTTAAAAATCTGGTCCTAAGTGTCTTGCTCAAAGTCACATAAAAAAAGTTGTAGCAGAACCAGGAATAACGCCCCAGATCTCCTGAGAGTCCCAGTCCAATAGCGTAACCCATGAAGATTTGTCCTCTTTCTATCTCTCAAAAATGTTTGAAATGCCGCATTGTATTTGCTTGAGAAAAGCATTTGTTGAAGAAAGGGCACATAGTTCACTGGATCATGTTATGACATGATACAAATTAACTTGTCACAGATTTTAAAAAATGATGTTTTTTTCTTTTTTGGAAATGGAACAAACTCTGTTAATGTTCTTGTTGTGAGTTACTTAGCTGAGACACCTTCATGTGATGCCACCTTCATTATTTTGGACCTAATTGCAACACTTTTGTAATTTTTGTGCTTATTTGGTCTTGGGGATGCGTGTTTTCTTTCTTCAAGGCTGCTGTAATGCTCCTGAAGCAAACTTAACAGAGACTGTAGTACTGAAAGCTTTCTGAAATCATTCCTGAAATATGGTGTATAATCTCCTGAGATTAACTCAATGACAAAATTTAAATGTAAGTTTAATTTGACACCTTCCACTTAACTGATTCTTAGTATATAAAAAATGCTTCAGTTAAGTATTTAAGATGACATTTAATTGGTCCTGGGTAGGATACCACTCTATGTAAAATCTTTGTGCTTCTTGAAAACTTTAATCACTGTCTTTCAAGCAGGGCTAAATTTACCGTCACCTGGATTTTGTAGGCTTATAAAAGCTTTAAACTGGGACTGACCTAAGAAATTTCCTCCAAATCACAGAGCTACCCTTACTGCTTCTTAGGAACTCTTGATTAGTGACTGGATTCTCATTTGGAAAGAGTTCTACAGAACTATCAGGAAGTTCCTCCCCCCTCCCCATCTTTCTATGAAATGGGGGGGGGAGAGGGTTGATTAGTAAATGAGCTGCTGGAGGAAACAACGAATTATCCCATTAAAAATATGTGTTGGGTCTATACTGCTTCTTTGGTTCATTGTGCTTAGCTTGCAAAGTTACAGTATTACAGGCTGGAATTGGAGTACCAGACAAAGAGGGGAAAGTTGTCCAAAAATACTGTTTAAAAAATAATATATACATTATTATTAGTCATTCCATGGCAATAGAAGTTATAGCTACATTTCAGTAGAGCTCTTTCGCTCTTCTACTGCCTTTTTGGCAGCAACAGTCCTCTCTTAGCAGTGTTTTAGTGCTTAGAGTTGATGGTAAGCTATATTTTATGCATATAATGTTTAATTTAATAAAGCAAAGTGTGATTATTTGAATTAATTAGAGGATGTGTAAGAGCTCTGTGTAATGCACTTATGCTATTCACCTTTTAAATGCACATTTATATCTATTGATCTCTATATATTTGAAGTGTATTTATGCAAATTTGATATACTAACAATGTGAGGCATTATAGATAACTTGCAAGGGCGTTGTAGTGTAAATCCACACTTAAAGCATCAAACAACATGAGTTAAAGTTCTGTGTTCTAACTAGTATATGCTTTTTTAAAAAGGCTCGGCTGTTCACTCTGTTGAAAAATACATCAGAGTTGTAGCTCAACCTTTTAAAGTGATAACTTGACTCCATGCTTGGCATGGTAGCCTTAGATTTTTTTTTTTTTTGCTATTTAAAACAGATGTAGTCATTACCAGGCTATCTAAACTCTGCTCTTCACGCTCTTCTTACAGGTCTGACTACCTCCAAAGCATGTTAGGGGGAAGCTGTGTTTGACAGTAACTTCACAGTTGTCACTTTTCGCCACGGTTGCAATGCTAGGTGCCAAGGGTGTAGCCAAAGGGTTACTTATTTAATGTATTGCTTCGTTTTTTATCCATGATCCTCACTGTGCCCTCTGAATGCTATACAAAAATGTAAATTAAAAAATGATTGGGAACATTCATCTAAGAACCTGACCAAATGAGGCCCCTTACTCTAAGGGATGCCCAGCCTGGGTTCAGGTGGACTACCTGATTCATTGTGTTCTATCTACAATAGTCTTCTTCAGTGAGAGCCCTGCCACTCACTCTGGAGATCGGACTGCTAGAAACTAGTAGTACAAGTGTCTAAATTGATCTTAATTACCACAAAATAATGAGAAAAGGGGATTGACAGAAGTGACCTCATTGATTTAGAAAACAAGTGGAAGGATGAGGTGACAGAAATGAGCCAGAATAATTTTCCAAACTTCCCCATTTTTGAATTTTGGTTGAAGAGTGAAAGAGGGAGAAGGTCTCAGATAAGAGAGCTGGATCTGAACCATTGATCATCTAAAACACAAATACTCTCAGATTTACCAATCTCTAATGCCTTTCACCCTGTCAATAGGGCAGCCATCTCTGCTATGCTATGCTAGAACTTTTTAGCTACCTTTATAATATTTTGAGCCTCTAGGATGAGCAAGTTTTTCACCTTCTTGAAGAAACTGTGACAGGCCCAATAATCTTATTCAAAGCTATTTTCTTGTCTTAGGGCACAAGGTACTTGCATACCTTGACCATTCGCTGATGGACCAGAAGAATATAGCTGGTTAGACTGGCATGGTCTGATTACTGTTCAGTTCAGTCAATGTCTCCATCACTGATTTCCACAAAGATGGAATTAGTGGTCTTCTAAGTCTTTACATCTCTCATGTTTCTACGATCCTAGGAAGACTTTATCGAAACTGTGGAGGAATGGCCTTAGGCATGTTGCCAGCCAGGGTGAGAAATGTTTTTGTCACCCCACCACAGAGCACCCAAGGAAAAATACAAACAAACAAAAAAATAGCCCCAGTGGCATGGCAGTATGGTGCCTGACTGCCCTGCTTATCTACCTCAGTACCCTCACCCCAAACTGGCTCTGAAACGACATTGTCAGCTCTTTTCAATGGATGGTACCAAAAAGGAACAGAAGCAACAGGGATGGCTTTATGATTGTTCATATAGAAAAGTGGGAACTATTCATGAGAGGAGGGGGAGTTACAATCCACTCTGCTATGGACACAGTGATGACGTGCTTGTTCTCTGAAACCGAGGCTAGATACTAGAGTGGAAATTATCTGGGTGTAGAATAAGTGTGAGTTGAGCCATTTTGCATTTCACTAGCTATTTTTCAGTCCCAGACAATGTTACTGATCTGGTAAAATGTTGCCCCCTGTTAACTGAGTGAAGCATGTGACATGCCTTGATGTCAAAGATACCATTGAGTAGAGTGAGCATGGTTAGTCTCTCTGGGTTGTGTCTATTGAGCTGAAACTGGAGGGATCTGGTAGCACAATTCTGGGTTAAGTGCTGCCCTTGTACACCAGCAGAGTGAGTAGGGATCAAATTGGCCAGCTGGATTTCCAGCTGATTTAGTGGGCTTCCCTGGGTAGTACAAGGCCAGTATGGCATTAAAGATTTAAATTTTTTGTGAGGGGGAAAAAAGTCAAAGAATTCTAACAAAAATTAAAATATTCAGTTTTCAGCTGAAACATTTTCTGTTTTCCTATACATTTAAAAAAAATCTAGGAAGGCCGATACTTTCAATTAAACAAAACTTTTCACAGAAAAATCAATTTTCCATTGGAAAAAAAAATTGTTTACCAAAAATTTTTGACCATCCCTCCCATCAGGCTCTCTACAGACATTTCTCTGCATGCAGTTTCTCAGTTCACAGGTCTGAAGTTTTCTTTCAACCTTAACGGTGAAAGATTGACTTTTAAAAAATGAAAGCTGAGATGCTGGAGAATGAGATAACACCTGTACCGTTGTGTACTGGGCCAGTCTGAGCCACCATTGTGACCATACGATTCTATTGGTGGGTTTGTTTAGTACAAGCCTGCAGTGTTGCTAACTCTTCCAGTTTTATTGTGAGTCTTATGATATTTGGTGTTTTCCTCCAAGCTCCAGTTCTTACAGGCCTAGTAATATGGAGATATACCTATCTCATAGAGCTGGAAGGGACCCTGAAAGGTCATTGAGTCCAGCCCCCTGCCTTCACGAGCAGGAACAAGTACTTATTTTTGCCCTAGATCCCTAAGTGGCCCCTTCAAGGATTGAACTCATAACGCTGGGTTTAGCAGGCCAATGCTCAAACCACTGAGCTATCCCTCCCCCAGTATTAATGAAGAATCCCAGCTGTCATTAAAAACAAATGTCTAGCTCTCATGATTTCAGAAAAAAGCTTAAAAACATAAACCGTAAAAGTTCAAAAACTAGAACACAAATGAAAAGAATTCAAATGGATTACCTATTAAAATCTCATGATTTTCAAGCCGAGCTCATGATTATCATCTAGATTTGTGACTATTGAATGTTTGAGGCTGGCAGTACTAGGCCTGATCACACTTGCCTGACATGTTAAAGCAACTTCATAGTTGCCCAATTAAGGGTGAAATGTAACTAAAATGTAGCAGCTCCTCACTTTCTTTCATCTGAAGATGCCCCAGTGGTTGGACTTCCTCAGAGAGCTTGGGATGTTTAAAAATTCCTAATTAGGTGAATGGCCTGTACTTTTCCTTGACTGGGGACAAATTTTAATTGTGACATGACAATCAAAATAAAAATATACCAGACAGGCAAAGAAGCGAGTGGGGTAATTGACTATCTACAAAGAGGTTTTGAGTGAAGGGGAGGGGAAGGGAGATCTTCACTGGAGAGGAGGCATGTCAACTATGTTCCATGTTTGTAATATAGCAACCTGGCCAGTCCTTGCTTAGCTCCAAATCCCGCTCCTAGCCTACTCTGAAGCCACTAACTTTAGCCTCAGGCTCTGCGGTCCTAGAACCTCCTTTCTTCCCAACTTTGTTGGGGGGAAGGGGATGTTTGATGAATCTGTGCAGTGTTATATCCAACCCTACTCCCCTTATCCATGCCTGGCTATTGATAGTGTGCAGAGTGGTTTATACGCACCCTGGTGGACATCCTCTTGAATTCCTGTTTCCCCAGCACAGAGAAACCATACGGATTCCAGTGTATCTGGGACCCTAAACACCTGCATGGGAGGCAAAACCTGCCCCATGATAAATTACATGGATACGGTTATAAAGTAGGGAGCAGATTTTGAATTCTAGATCTCTTACTTCATTTTTAACAAAATTATTTTTCCTTGTAACTTTGTGTCTCTGCTACCCAGAGAACAGCAGCCAAGGCATCCTGTTACTAATATAATACCTGTAAATTCCCCTAGAAGGTCACCGTAGATGGTGTAGCCTAATGGCTAAAGTGTCAGCCTTATATTACAAGGGTAGAGAGCTCACATTCTCTAGAGGCTGTCCTTTTATGAGATATCCTTCAGTTTTTATTCTCTCAGTATCAGAGGGAATGCTCTATTTTTAACACAGAGATAATTTTAATTGAAAAAGTCTGCATTCAACAAAAATATTTAATTTTTATTTCAAGAATCAAAACCTAGTGATACAGATTTTTTACAACGCACAGACATTCAAGTACAGTAGATCTTAGTGTAAGCAAAGAAATCTGGATCTGATTCAGAAAGCATTTCTATTCAGGACATACGCATGTGCTATGTGTCAGTAGGACTTAAGCGTGAGCCTAAGTGCTGTCCTGGATCAGGGTCATACTTTGTATGAACTTGAACAATTATTGTAAGAGCTACAAAAAGTTATCCATGTAGGATCATAGAATTGCAATATTACATCAGCCAAGTCTGACATTAGCCAGATACTTCAGAGGAAGGTTCAAGAAACTCCAAAGTGGGCACTAATATGAAAGGAATTGTCTTGCAGCTAATTTAGTTCTAGAGCTGTGGGTGGGAACCAGATTTTCTATTTCATGAGAAATTCTGCAGTTTTGATATTTTTCTCTGTTCCAAATCAATGAAATAAAAAAAAAATAATGACATTTCTTGCAAAACAAAATAAAAAAAACATTTCAAGTCAATTGAAACATTTCGTTCTGATTAAAAATATAAATTCTGATTTCATAATATAAAAATATTTTTAAAATTCTGATTTAAAATATAATTTTATTAAAAAATGAAATGGAAAGACCTTTGGAAATGGAAACGTCCCATCCTACATGTTCTTTGATCTTATTGGACCATTCCATTCTGATTTTGTCTCAATGAAATTTTGTTAAAAGTGACACATTTCTGCAAAACATTTCTCTTTTGATTAATAGGTATTTTCTAATGGGAAAATGTTCTGTTGGAAAATTTTTGACCAGCCCTACTTAGCACCTTAAATTCTATTATTATTGTATGTTGTAATCAATGCCAGTGCATCTGGGACCCTGTCCCCATCTGGGACAGTGTAGTATCATGGACAAAATGCCTGTTTTATATTGCAAAGAGCTATGGCACTCTGCCTCAACTGAGGGTCTGCCACTTGTGTCCTAATGCTGAATTCAATGTGACTGTTCACGTGCGCAAAGTGACTTACATGCACAAGTGTTCGCAAGATCAGGGCCTAAGTTGGAAATTATATTTCAGTTGCATAAATATATCTACAAACACAGCCTTTTATGTTAAAGTACTAAACAGGGCGCTGGAGCGCAGAGCATCTCCGGAGCAGTGGAGCTGCAGGTTTTTGCCTGGAGCTGGAGTGGAGCCGGAGCACAGCTCCAAAGCCCTGGATTAAACAGTAAAATTAAACTAAAAGAAGCCAGACACTGAAGAAGACAAAACAGCAAAAAACAATTCCCTACCTGACCTCCCCAAAAACCACCATGGTACAGTAGAGGAATGGAGGTAGGAAAGAAAAGAAGGCCCTGATTCTGCAATTGGCTCCAAATGGGTGGATTCTTGCACCCTCAAGCAGCCCTCCTGAAGTTAATGGCCTTGGTTAATATTTTTATTTGTGGAATAAAGGATGCAAAAATATTCTGTAAAATATTCCTTTAATAGGAGTAGTAGTAGCAACCACCATCCCAGGATTGCCTAGCACTTCCCATATAACCCCCAATTTTTGATAGCTTAGAACTTTGGAAAACTTCAACTATTTGGGTTGATTTTTTTATATTTTTGGTCTCTGCCATGAGTAGGTATTGTCATTATTTTCCAGTTTTGATCTAAAATGATTCAACTATATTTAAGGAAGCAGCTTCTGAAAAATAGCTAATTTTACCAAGATTCAAAACCCTCTTGGCTGTTTTTGTAGCTGTTTGTTTTAGTGCCTCCATGATTTGGAGCAGGAACTTGAAGTTTGACAGGGGAAATAGTCCGAGGGTCAGCAAGGTACCTTTTGCTGGCCCCATGAAAATCCATCTAGATTTTTCTGAGTTAGAATTCCCTGGGAAAGCAACTTTTACACATGTGGAGTAGAAGTAGTGAGGTTTCCTTGTTAATTTTCTGAAGACTTCATTTGCACTTTACATGCATCCAGGTCCTAATGAACCTCCAGACAATCAGACAAAGTGGTTCCCTCCTGTTTACACTCACTAAATATGCTCTGACATAGGGAAAGGTGCACTTTGCTGTGAGTCTCTCTACTACTGATCGGTGTTAATTTTGTGCATTTTGTGGCCCCTATGTTCGAGGAAAGCTTCATACACATACTCCATTTTACAGACATAGTCACTGAAAGGTTGCACAAGGTCATTTCTAAGCCCTCGTCTACATTACAAACTTATGTCGGTATAACTACGTCACTCCTGAGCTGACCGAACTCTTGGTGTAGATAGGGTTATGTCAACAGTAGGGCTTCTCCCATCAACATAGCTACCAGTTCTCAGGGAGGTGGAGGAGTACCTACGCTGATGGGAGAAGCTCTCCCATTGTCACAGGTAGTGTCTTCACTAAGCACTACAGCTGTGCCACTGTAATGCTGTAAGTGTAGACAAGCCCTAAGGTAGCTAGGAATAAAACCTGGGTCTCTAATATGGCAGATGCAAGTCTCATTCACTCAGCAATGCTGCTTCAGAAATAATCTGTTAAATCTAACTCAAAGTAGGAGTCTGTGCTGTGCATCTGAAACTTAGGAAATTAAATAAAAAAAAAAGTTAAAACACCACCATGTAATGTTGCCAACTCAGGCACTCAAACGTTAGCAAATGCCAAAATGAAGATGGCTAATGAAACCCTAATTCTGCCACTTTGAGTATGCATTATGATATGATGGTTAATTGCATGATTGTATACTTTTTTCCTCCACTGGGTCCCCGCCTCATTCAAGCACAGGATAATTTGTGGAGGTCTTTCAGTCCAAATCACCCCTGGCTGGGATACAACACAGGTTCACTGTCTTTACCCTCCAGGAAATCTTCATCTACTATTCTCCATCATTTTTATGAGGCATTTCATTTTCTCCTACTTGTGGCCAGACCAAAAAAGAAAAGGCAACGTGTGATCTAATAAACAGGGAATCAATTTGGGACTCAGGAAATCTGGGCTGTACTCCTGGCTTCCCACCCAGCTGGTGCGTGATCCTGGGCAAGTCACTGCTCCTTTCTGTACTTCTCTTTTCCCTGGCACTCTTTCTCTCTCTTGTCTGTTTACACTGCAAGCTCTTCACTGAAGGGACTTTTACATGTGTTTTTTATGTAGCCTGCACCACAATGGAGCCCCAATCCTGCCTGGGGCCTTTAGGTACTACTATAATATTAACAATAGTGCAAACTCAAAAGCCTTGAATGGCATTTTAACCATGTCTGGTCCTGTTTTGAGCAAGCAGGCAATACAGTCTAGTGCTACAGCATTGGACTAAGAGTCAGGAGACCTGGTTCCTATTCCCAGCTCTTCCACTGACCTGCAGTGTGCCCTTGGGCAAGTCACTTGCACTTCTCTGGGCCTGTTTCCCCTCCCACTCTTTGTCTGTTCTATCTATTTAGAATGAAAATTCTTTGGATAGGAACTCTCTCTAACTGTGTGTTTATATAGCACCTAGTAAACTGGGGCTACTACAATAATAATAATTAATAATAATAATAGTATGGGAAAATTCTTAAGGAAGGCCATTCGCATGACATTTCCAGTCTAATATTTTTAGACTCCAGAGGTTCAGATAAGTATTCAAATGTTTCCTTTTCTGAATGGATTGTCTGAATATATTTAATTGCAAAAGGCACACATAGGACAATGGTCCACTATGTTGTAAAAAGCATTTCCCTAAAGTGGAGACTTTTACATGGGGGTTAATCCTACCATCTTTATTAAACCTGCACACCTCAGAGCCCACATAAATGTAAAGGCAGGGATCAGTGCATAACATTTAAACTGTCAAATGTTTGCATGGAGAATTATTTAATGGTTTATGTTTTATAGTAGTTTGGCTTTGGTTGTGTGACCCCACTTCAATTTGTCTGTTGCCTCTTCTTCTCTTTCTCATCCCCAGTGACCACAATCTTTCTGAATTCAACTGTGAACATCACTTCTAGAGAGGCGATACCAAAATCAATATTCATTTCACAGTTTAGACCCTTTACTCAGTTTCTCGCTGCTTCTCCCTTTGCATCCTCCATAGTGTCCTTCAGCTTAGCGTATCCAAACAAATGCCTCTTTGTTAAGAGCATCCTTAGACAAAACTCTAGCACCTCCATAACAAGCTCAGAATAAAATGGAATTGCTGCATAGTAAGTTCTTGATTCTTCTGACATCGCAGTTAAAAATCCGATTGATTACAGTGAAAGCACAATTGGGCCCTTAAAATTTAACATATTTTAGACGTGTGGGAATGCTATAGGTTTCTCCAGGTTTGGGATTTCTTGAGCTGTGCTGTGTTCTTTCCAAAAAGATTCATTGAGTTAGACAGGTCAAGTTCCTGTGGGTGCAGTATATGCCATGCACTGGAAATTAAAGACCAGAAAATTAGCAGGGTTTGTTGTGTTACAAAGCTGTAAGCTTTTTTTTATCATTATACTCATGGAAAAATGTGCTGCACTAATGGAACACAACATTATGTTCCAAGTTGTATTTATGCTTGCAAGTAATGAGTATACTTCAGTTAAGCTTGGTTGGCAACAAACTTACCAGTTTTTCACCTTGACTTTATTTGATATGTACAAGGTGTGCTGTAAAGATAATGCCCTAGAATTGCCAAATGAGCGACTTTAGTCATGGCAGTCCTAGCATGGGTAAATGTGATGATGTGCAATTGGGAAATGGGAGGAAATCTCAGGAGACAAATCTTTTGGCATTCCAGATATACCAAAAATTGTCTGTGTCCCACTAATAGAAACCAACAAAAGTTTTTAAAAAAGGCAAGACTGGGAAAAAATTAAATAAAACCTAGTATATGAGCAGAACTAATATTAGTTTCCTGATAGGTGTAGATAGGCAAATGGAGTAATGGATCAGCTCAGGCATTGCCTGGGGAAACAAAAAGAAAATCTTCAATATCCCTGTGCAAATTGAGGACGCTAACAATAAGTGTCTTTAGAAAGTAAAAGCCGATTTTGGGGGAATCAATTAATACTTTTTTTTAATGTAAATTCATATGGAATTAAAATTTGGGTAATCTGCAAACCACAACTCCTGAGTCTCTAATGGGCAGTGTAATGATTGTTGATTTCAGTTTGTATTAGTCCTGCCTAGTCTCTTTCGGCGTTCCAGTTTCAGCTAATGGAAATCAAGCCCATTATGGAAAACGTAGGAAGCAAGTACATTAATAGTGGCATTGACATTAATTCAGATTGTAAACAATTCAGAACTGTTACCAGTACATGCTATATTGTGCCATCTTATTTGCTGCTTTCATAGGACCATTCCTTTCAGAGCTTTTTAAAATACAGAACATTGATTGATCCACAGTTTTCTGCGTTGGTAAACAAAACTGTTTGCAAATTCTGTTTTGCTCCCCACATCAACCCTTTACACCTTTTTTATGTGTAGCTGCAAACACTTTTCAAGCCAGCAATGCCACCTACATTCATTGCAATGCAGTTCTGCGCTTTACTTTAAAAAAAGTTTAGCAAGGGGGAGATGTGGGGAAGAATGTAATGTAAGAGGTAGAAAGAAAAATGAGCTTATTTATACAGTAACACGTGTGTTAAATGCCTCCTTTCCTTGGCTATACACTCCCGCATTTTCTCTCTCACACACGTATATACACACACTCTCTTTAACTATGCTTTGTCAGAATTAATGAGAAAAGTTCCCTTGCCCTAGGGGTAATTAGTGTCCTTGGAGTTAAATAAGCTAATACTTAGACACCTCTGGCACAGGCAATTATGTTTGTGTATTGAATAATTGATTCAAAGAGGGGGGGAAGGGGCCGCTAATCAGATCTGAGCATAATGAATTGATTTAATTAACAGGGGAATCTGAGGGTCCCTGGGAAATGTGTGCATTTATTCAGCAGCAAGAGAGAGTGCAAAGCACATAAATTGAGAGAGGAGAGAGGCAGGCAGCAAGTGCTTTTGCGTTCAGTGATAGGTTCGCATTTTTCCTCCCCCCCACCTCCCTGCCTTTGAATATAATTTTAGATTTAGAGTGAAATAAAGAGAAAAGCACTTTGGAAGCCTGGAAAGCTCTGCAGTAGCGACAGCAAAAGAGGGGGGTTGTGAGCTATCACATGCAATTACATTAAAACAAAATTTTTGACTGTGCTCGTTGGGAAGGCGCTGGAGAACCGGCCCTCGATTTTGCCTCCCTTACCTTTTTAAAATTATTATTTATTTCTCAACTGGTATTTGAGGGGGAGGAGGGGAGATTGCTTTTGCACTAGCAAAGCTCTTCAGTGCGGCTGCTGCATGTAATTCTAGCTCAGTGCAATCTAGGTTAAAAGTCGTGCAACTGTAGCTAGCTAGCTAGCTGGCTGGCTGGCTGGGGTGGGGGGAGAAAAACAGGGAGGACGATCCGGGTGCGTTTTTCGCTCGGCAGCGCTTTGCAAACACTCTCCGGTCCTCCGTCCCTTTCCCCTCCCTGGAGCGAAGGAGCAGAGGCGGCGGCTGGAGGGAGAGAGGACGCCAGAGACGGAGCGGCGGACGCAGCTGCTGCCCGCGACCCCCGGGACAATGGTGTTGGACAAGGAGGACGGTAGGTAGGAAGCCGAGATCGTGCCAGAGCGCGCTCGCCTGGCTCCTGTCCTCTCCCTTGGCTGCGGCCGGATAGGCAGCGCGAGCTGCAGGAGGAGGGAGACAGCTGCTCTGTGTGTGTGTGTGTGTGTGTGTAGAGCAGGGGCATTTCTGCAAGTGCATGTCACTGTTACTGTACAAATCGGAGCATGCTGGCTCGTGTGTGTGTGTGTGTGTGTGGAGGGGTGTCTAAGGCAGGGCTTGGGTGATTGCCTCGCTAAACTCCATCGGATTTGTCGGATATTTACTTCCCCAGCTCTTCTTTAACGAGAACCGATTTCTTCCCCACTCACGTTATTTTTTGCTCTCATTAGCAAGCGGAATGTTCTGTTCATTAGATCTTTCTGGCCTGGATTAGGTTTCCTGCCTCTTTAAATCCATTAGTTTCAGTATTTTCTATTCTCCCAGCATGTCCACTGTCTGTTATCTCCTATTGTCGTGTTTACCCTCTTGCCTATTCCACCCTCATGCACCTCCCTCCCCTCCCCAGCTCCCTCCCCCTTTATGGCTCTAAACCTGCTATTAATGACTAAGAGCTCACAGCTTTGCTAAACTGCTTCACAAAGGGCGCCTTGGCTTATTGTGGGAAAGGATTTACTTTTTAAATGAGGCTGGGAAGAAAAGGGGGTGTGTGTATGTGGAAATGAGAGAGCTGACTGCATGCAAGTTTAGATCAACCATGTGCTTATTGTCAAGACTTGCTAGAAATTCATTTGGACTCACTTGGGAGCGGGGAGGGAGGCAGGGTTGGAGGCAGGATTTAAAGACTATGTAAGCTAATTTAAAGGGAAATTAATTCTGGCGTGTAAAGTATTAAGAAGTGCTGGAGAAAAGAGAGACTGGCGGTAACTCTCCAAAATAGCCTCCTGCATCCTGACGAAGCACAGACAGCGAGAAATAAGGTGCTGTTGGAAGTGGTTTTTGTAATTTGGGGCCCGGGCGAATGGAGAGGATAACTCGGACCTCTGTCATCCACTAGTCTGCAGTCTTAGCTGTCAAATTTGGCAGTCCAGGGTTATTTGCTGCAGAGTGCTGGGGTAATGGTTTTTGTTGAGCTGAAAGCAATCCTTACAGGCTTGATGTAACAACACACTTAAAAACTCTTGCTAGCTTTATCCTACCGAGGCATTTGAATCCCCCACCCCAATCTTTAAAACTTATTTACAAAGCACCAGTGAGTACTGAAAGCATGATCACCTGCTGTTATGCATGGCGATTGCTTCTTCCCGTTTTCCCCATAAGAGTTCATCATATTCACTTTTTTTATTCTTTTAAAATCATTCTATTCTAGTGTCATTTTCTCCATAATTGAAAAGACTGTTTCATTGTCAGCATGATTGCCTGTCAGAAATGAACATATATATGCCTGGACACCACTGATTCTGGCAGTATTTTGCTGTCCTTTTTCTGTACAACTGTGTTTTCAAATAGTGGCCTCTGCCTTAGGGATGAGCACATGGGTGGCTACTGGGTCAAGGCAAAGGTAATCTCATACACTCTTCATTGGCATAGGCAACGCCTGGGGAAAGAAGTCCGTGCAGCTCAGAAAATGGTCCTTTCCTCCAAATCCTTATTGGGGAAAATTGCGGTAACACAACACTGATATTTTTAATTGATCTCCTTCATCTGCTGATACCACTTTCCCACCCTTTCATCTCCCGCCAAGCTATGCCAGTCATATTATGTACAGGAATAGGAGCGTTACAGAGGTAACTGTCTTTTGAGGACACAGGTGAGGGAATATGCTGTCGGTCATCATGATCAAAGTCCTGTTGCCATTTCAGAACTGCATGACATCTTGGTGCATATAACTGTGTCACTGGCCATGAGGTCAGGTGGCATTAGCTTGTCACCATCATGCCAGCTTCAGTTACATTGCAAACTGAAAAGCCTCACATTGGTAGTGTTGCAGTGAATGCTATATGTTATGTGCCTGTATAAATTACCATAAAACTGCTCTCCCTGGTGGATGGGGGGTTTAATTTGGAAAGGTGACTACCAGAATAAAAGAGACAGCGGGAAGTGTCCTTTCCCTCTCAATCTTGGAGTATCTGCCCCTGCAAGGTGAGAGCCTGCTTGACACATACCTTAATGGAATCATTTGGGGAATGAGGAAAAATCATATGCCTGCTTGTGTGCTCCACCTGTGTGGGAGGGGGTCGAATCTCTAACAGCTAGAAGGTTAAATGCACACTGGGGCTCAGAGGGGTGTGTGGGGAGGGAGCTGAATGCCAAATTCATCTGCGGACTTAGAGGCCTTTATAGTATTCTAGTTTGTCAGAGTCCTCTGAAGTAAACTGATGCAGTGTTAGTAATGGGGTGTATAAAAGTCAAAAGTGTCTGTGTGTGGGGTGTGTGTGGGTGGGTGGGTGGAGAGGGGAGTAAAGGGGAGAGAACTTGATCTAAATGTTAAGTAAAAGGTACGAAATGTTCAGAAAAAAGAAAAATAAACCTCTCACATCTATTGCTCCACACACCATGATACATGGGGCTAAGTAATAAAGTCAGTACAGTTAAGGAAGGTTAATTCTTTTCTGGTAGTGCTCATGTGCGATAGGGTTTTTATTTCCATCTGATTTCATATTTGTGGGTAAGCTACAATGGGCGATCCCTGAAACTTAAATTGTTACAGTGCAAATTTTGTTTGACTAGAGGGAAAAAGGTTGCCTTTTTACTTTCAGCATGAAAGTCCTCCAGTAATAATAATAATCTAGGCAACGTCTTAATCTCCCTTAACTTTTTGCCAAAGGGTGCCTGCCAACCCATATCTGTTTAAATCTGATTGACGGGTTAACAGCAGGATGCTGCCTCTGCCGCAGAAGTAAGAGAAGCAGGTGAGCTGTGAGGAAAGACTGAGATCTAAAGAGGGCTTGCTAATGGGGGTATTTGGGTTCTTTCAAGTATTGCAGACGGACACGTTAAACATAAGGAGCTCAGGGCTGGAATGATGGTGGTGTAGGGAAGTGAAACTAGAACCATTGATTATCCAGACAGTTCTCAACAGCCCTCATTCCGGGAGCTCTCGTGAACGACGATATAAAAGGAAATAATAGGGATGGTGGTGAAGGTAAGGAGGAAATTAGAATGAGATGTACTTAAAAAGAAGAATAGTAAGAAACCCCTGATGTGGAGATCAGAGTAACAAACTGTAGTAATGTCTGGGAATCTTCAAAACTGTTGATAGTGTAGTTATGCTAGTGGAGAAATTATGCCTGTTAAAAGTCAGAGGAATTAGGGACAGAAGGCGAGATTAAGAGAGGAAACTATTTTATGAAGAGGTTATTTTATGCTTTCCTTTCTCTTTCTGCCTGACTTGGATGGAGCTCCAGTTGCCTGATCAGGTGTGAATGTTAAAAAGGATGCTGGATCTGCACAGGTTATAAATGGACTAAAATGGAGGCTATCACTAGCTATACCAATTGCTTGTCTTAAAAGACCTTGTTAGTGAAAATGGGTCTGTTCTATTAATGCAAGCAGGTCTCCTTCTGGGGACAGGTCTGTTTTTGTTTTTGTTTTTTTTGTTTTGTTAGGATTTTTAGAAGGTTAAAAAACAAAGTTGCAGATCAGATACCCAATTGACTTTTTTTTTCTTTTTTTGCAGGGTCATTTTTAATCTTAAAAAGCTAGCTCTTCTGCATAAGAAGGCACTGTGATAGTTTAATGAATGCTGCATGCATCCATGTGGGAAGCCAGGAATTGTTTAAGTCCCTCATTCCTCCAGCAGTCTTGGGGCATTGCAGAGAGCTCACATCCTCTTAGGTAGAAGTTGTAATGTGCTCCTTGCTTTTGCATCCCTGAGAGCTAGTTGTCCAGCCGTATTGTTGTTTTGGAGGAGATTGCTCTCCCAGCCTCAGGGTACGGGTTGCAATGAAGGCTTCAGGGGAGTATGCAAGCCTTAGGGTGACACCGTCACCATCACACAGGGTCTAATAATCAGTTTGCTGCCTAGTAAGTGGAAAGCTGCCTTGACGCAAACACTTCTTGGTGTCTATATGGGCAGCAGAAAAACAATGCTACATTCCTAAGGGCTCTGCAAATATCATTGTGGGTAAAGGCATAGTACAAAAAAATTGTCAGGTTCCTGACTTGAGGTATTGCGGCACTGTCAAGTTATGTCTGTAAGGTACTATCGATTCATGTGTCTGAAGTGACACAATATAACCCGACTGATAGAACACAATGTAATATTAGAAAATATTTTAAAACGGAAACGTATGCAAGTGTTTTCCCCAAACGAATCTTCAGAGCTGAAGTTAAAGAACATCATTCTGAGCCAAAATCTGTAGAGACTTGCCCCCATGCAATTCTGGTGTGTTTGCCACCGCTGAATTTGGCCCTCTAGGTCTCTTTCGTTTTGACTTGCACAAACAAACCAGCCCAGGGTCCAATACGATAATTACATAGCTCAGGATTATTATAGATATTCCTCAAATATATAATTACTGCTAATGCTTTGACAGTGGAGAGCAGAACTTCTGCTAAAAAGAACCCATCAGTAAGCGGATCTCAAATATCATGACCAGTTCAAATGATTGGTTTAATTGTAGCTGATTCTGTTTAAGTGCTAGTAAAGTGTTTTAAGGGATACAGGAGATATATATTTTTTTTACTTGTGTCTGAAATGAGCAAGTGTGTGAGGAATGTTTAATGTAAGAATTATTAGTTTGCAAAAGGGAATCCAAGTTATTGGGTATGTAGAAGTAATGCAGGAATAAAATGGATACTGGTACAGCACTCTACATGTTAATGCATAATATTTTTGACAGCTACATAATCAATCTGTAGGTATATTTACCAAAAAAAGTCAACAGTAATACACAGCCGCTATTTAATGTAGACGAGAAGCTTAAACATCATGTAATTATCAAAGTCGCTACTTTAAATATACTCTTTACAAAGATGAAAAAGTATTGTCCCAAAATAGAAGCTGTGGGGTAGAAAGAGTGTCAGAAGTAAGGTGTTGTGATCCAAAAAACGTTGGAATATGTTTTCTAATAAAGGTTAGCAATACATTAGAGGAAATATTACAGTATTTACCTATGCTAGATTAGAAATTCCTAATTTTCTGTTAGTTAAACATTTTTGAACAAACACTAGCAGGCATTAGTTACCACAACTTTGGCCTGTAGTCCCCTTCCTTTTTATTTTACAGTAGCTAAAATAAATGATCACTTAGCTGTTGCACTCTTACCCTAAAGTACAATTTCAATCCTTGCAAACTATATTAGAAGGAGAAGAATAGAAGTTTTAAGTACTGGATGAAAATGATTCTATGCAAAATGATATATTTAACATCAAATATGTTCAAGGACTGTTAGGATTAAGTATTCAAAATGAAGGGGGAAGGAAAAAGCCATTTGAGCTGAGGATAAGGAATCTAATTAAAAATAGGTATTAAGGATATATAACTTGAGCCTGCTATCATGCTTTAGAAGAGTACTGTTGTATCAGTTGTAAAGGGGAGGGAGAAATATCATTAAAATGAGAATAAAATGTTTTCTGGGATTAAAAAAAAACCCCCACGCTTGAAATTGTAGATTGCGCTTCGCATTGAAGGACCTCGTCCTGTAATCTTGATTGACACGATTGAAGACAATGGGCTACTTGTGAGAGTAAGGCCTACTCGTTTGAGGAAAGATGGACGATTGCCCTCCCCCAAGTGTGTCGGTTTATATTCCAGTATTAGTAGAATTAACTGCAACAACGATGTCTCTGAGCAAGTAGAGCAAATGGGCAAGGATTAATATTGCACTCAATTTGTAGAAATTGTTGTACTATCTGAAACGCTGCATGAAGTACTGAAATTCACAAAGTGTATTTTAGAAATTTCTTAAGTGTGCATGGAAAAACAAGGTCAAAATGAGCTTTGAGAAGTGTTACATCAAGTTCTAAACCGTGACACATCTGTGAAATAGAGTTAATAATGGAAGAAGTCAGTGTGACAAGGCTATGGTCTTAGAATCTATGCAGGGAATTTTAAGTTTTAGTAGGGAAAGGGAGGGTCCCTAACTCATTAGAAGCTACAGGACAGTTTCAAATGACACTTCAAGTTTTCAATGAGCAAAGCAAGGAAGGGGGGAATGCTTTGGAGACAGCTAGAGAGTGGTGAAAGTAAAACACAGTTGTATAAGATGCAGTACATAAAGATAAATATTGAAAGAGTATGTTGTGTATGAAAATTGACCGGTGATAATGAACAGCATTAAAAAGAGGCAAAGTTAGTAATGTTTGAAACACTAAAGATACTCAGTAGCTATTAAAACTAAATTTACAGATACTGTACTGCAGGTGGTGCTGCTGAGCTAGAAAGGCTTAAATTCACCATTAAATCCTGACAGAAGAATAAGAGGGGGTCCCTGGGAAATGCGTGCATTTATTCAGGAGCAAGTGGGCAAAGCGCACAAATTGAGAGACAGAGGCAGCAGTAGCCAGGCTTAGATATATTCCCCTCTCTCTGAATATAATTTGAGATTTAGATTCATCTTAAATCCAAGGGAAAACACTTTGTAGGGGTTGAAAGCTGTGTAGTTGCAACAGCCGGGGTTATGAGCTATCAAATGCAATTACATTAAAACAGATTATACTGTGCAAATTGAGCCATTTAGAAGGTGAGAACCAAAGAAACAGCTCTGATCCCCCCCTTTTTTTCTAAATTGCAGTTTTAGTTCCTTGCAATTCTGAGGTACAAAAGTAGGTGAGACTGCTTTTGTATCTGCAAAGTGCTTCATTTCTGAATGTAATTCTAACTGAGTGCAATCTAGGTTAAAAGCTGGACAACTGGGTAATTAGAGCTCACTGGCTGCTAAAGGACGATCAGCTGTGCTGTGGCTCATCTGTGCTCCCAGAGACTAGTTCTCTTCTTCCCTGAGTGAAGGCTGCTGGAGACAGAGCATCTGTACCCGGACTCCTCTTGATCCCTGAGATGATGGTGCTGGACAAGGAGGACGGTAGGTGGGCTGAAATTCCTTAAGCTTGTACACAGTGTATGCCTTATGGAGTTACATGTAAGTAAATGGCTCTGACACACATGTACAGTGTGCATGTTTGGGAGTTCTGCCTTCACCCTTTGATATTTTTCCCTGTGCCAGTAACAGGGGAAATTCGCTTTTTATCTTAGTTTTCCCCTGGCTTTGCTGAAAAGTCAGCTAGCCCAGAAGGGTTTACTCCAGGCTCTGTTTGCTGGAGGACATGTTGTATAAACAGTTTATTTTTTTTATTCATTTGGATTTTTCTTCCCAGCAAATGACAATATGACTCTATTTTGCCCATCTTAGCCTGTTTAGTTTAGTAGCCTTTATTTTTGCATCTAATTTTGAGGCTTCCTTTCCCACATCTTTTTTTAATTTACATGTTTAATATATATTACTGCTCTTTATATTACTATATATTACTGCTCTTCTTCATAGCTATAAACCTAATGACAATAAGCTAACAGGCCTGCTAAACTGCTCTGGCAAAAAATCATTGGTTTATTGTGAGAATTTACTCTCTCTAAATGGGAGAGGTAGTGCTACTGTAGGAAGGTAACTTAATGAATGAAGCTGAAGGAGAGAGTGACTGTGTTTAAGTTTGGGTGCTGGCATGTGCTTCCATTATTTTTAAAGCTAGCTGTCCTTACGAAGGAAGGAGCAGTGCAATAATTTAGGGACGAGTCAAAGATTACGCTGAGGCACTGTTATCTAGTATTAGAGAACCTGTGTCTTCCTCATGTGACTGCCATTTGCCTTTGGGCAAGCAACTTAACTGCTCTGTCACTGGTAGTTTCTAGGATGAATATGGTAAGTTTGACCACAAGTTTTCTGATGAGAAAACAAACATTGCTTTGTGACCTGAGTGACAAACACAGCATTTTGGGGGCGCTACCATAATGTTAATGGCAAAGCTAAATATTGGGGATTGCCATTTCCTTTTAAAAAGGCTATTCTGACCTTTAGATAGGTGTGAGCGCTCGTTATTTTATATTCATTTTCTAAATAGATAACTTAATTGTGTTGTGTCCGCCAATTCATGCCGCTGGATAATATGGATTCTGGTGGCTTTTAGCATATCTGTGCATGCGAAAAGGTCTGTAACAGCTGAAAAGTTAGATGTGGGTGTCATTTGGAGGCAGAATGGAGGGACTGAATTTCCACGGGTTTACAGACTGGAGAAAATTTGGAAGGATGTTTAATATGCCTGGAACCCTATGAATTTAAACACGTTGACACCCAGTAATAGCAATATTGCTATGTTAGATGTGTCTCAGTTCTTGACAAAAAGAGGAATTGTTTTCCACTGTCATAATTGATGCTAATCACATAACACTAATAGTACTTAAAACAAAGTAATTCAAATATCAGGTTGAAAGGGGAGGATTTCCTCCTATGCTGCTGTTCTAGTATTAAAATGGATTTTGTGTAATGGGAAATATTTGGAATAGGAAGAGCCTGAGTATTAAAAAGTAACCCACATCTGGTGGTTTCTAACCAGTAGGTTTCATAATTGCTACATTGAGGTTTTCCAACATTAAAATAACCATAAGAATTCTGCTCAAATATTATATCAGACCTGTAGCTTTACTTATAGTGGACTTTTTTCAGGTATCTGCAGGACCATCATCAGTAGATATAATGTATTTTACGTGATCAGCGAACTCCAACTTATTTGCAAGTTCAGAGAACCGTAGTCTGGTTTTATGGAGTGGAATACAAGTACTTTGCCTAACCTTGGATTGACCTGCAGGTTGTGGTGAATAAAATTTGGATGGATTTTTTTTCCCACCAAGACTTTTCCTCTTTATTTAAAAAAAAATTACAAAAATCTTATTGCCATTCTTCTCAGTTCTATGAAATTCATAAAGTCTTAACTCTGAATTGACAATCATGGTGTCTTATTTACAAATTTCATGTCTGGAAGGCATAACCAGTCTTACCAATATGGTAGCAGTCAGTTTGGCTCCCTGAAATTTCCAAATAACCTGACCTAGAAGATAGAAATTTTGATTTCTATTGAGTTGTCTGATTGGTTTCCTTGTCGACATATTAGAGCTTAGAAAATGAAGTAGATAAGAAGCATCTGTTACAAATCTTCTCCAGCAACTTTGCAGATGACTGTACGGTGGCTAAAAAGTATTAAGTGGTTGCATATTGCTTATGCTGGAAAAACAAATGAAGGTCTCTGGATTTCAAAGGCTTTGAGGCAGTTCAGCTCTCAAAGGTGTTCTGTTGCCTTTTTTGGCTGTGTAAGTTGAATCTAGTGAGTTTATTTTATTAGAAGCATAAGGCTACTCTGTAATCTTCCTCTGAATAAGACATATTTGGCTGGCTGACCTTATTTCCTATTGGGCCACAAGTTGTGTACTGCTTTTTTTTTAAACAAAAACAATTTCTCCCACATTTTAAAATCCTCCTTTGCAGTTCATGCTTGCACTCAGAATTATAATCTGTGATGATGGAACAATATGCACAGAGCCGAACAGCCAAAATTAAATTCTTTTGTTTGAGGAAGTGCTGTTACCTGCGTAAAAGCAAAAATGCTTCATGTAGAGATCACATTTTCAAGTGTAATGCGCGAATAACACTCAAAGCAAAACAAAATTCAGTCTTTGTAATAGCAATTAGGAAAATACTGCTGCTTATTCCAGCAGTAATATTTGTTAACAATGAAGCGCAGCCTAGTAAGTAGTATGTATGGCATGAAACACACTAACAGAAATCATAATTCTTTCATTACAAAAAATGCAACTTTTTTCACCTAACTTGTGCTGTTAACTACTCAGTGTCTTAGACCCAGCTTATTGAAGAGCTTGTTACTGCACTCTTCACATGTACGAAGGCACTGATCAGAATGTGTTCATACCCCAAAGCTGGTACTGCCAACAGGGCATACAAACATGGATCTTGTGTGTTAAAAATAGAACTTGAATCAATTAAATGTGGCAAAAGAATAGGCAATGTGAATACCAGGTGGGAGAGTTCCAGCAAATGTGATGGGCGTCTTGGATGAAGACTTGATATTTAGAGGGTGACCCCAAAATATGGGTACCAAGGACGGACGTGGGTGTGAGTTTGCGAAAAGAAGCCGCGCATCAGTATGAAGTATTTAGGGCAATGAATATCGGAGAATCTGAAACAAGATCAGTGGTAAACAATGGAGACGTCTGAAAAAGGAGGTAATATTGCGGCACCAGAAAAAAAAACAAGCGGTTTGGAAGATGGTTGGAATAATTTAACTTGGAGAGAACCAGTGTGCGCTCCAGGGCTGCGGTCTTCTATTCAGTTAATCCATGCATTTCTGAAAGGTTGTTTAGCAAATGGATTTGTATTAACTGATTTGATGTGAGTTGAAACAGCAGGTAATAATCAAACACTTGCATGCATCGGGCTGTGGGGGAAGGAATAATACGGGGAGAATTAACCTTAAAATACAGGACTCCATGAAATAGGGCCACAAAACAGCATTTCTCTCATCTATATTTAATAGCAGGAGGTTCTCACTTATCCACTTAAAAGTATCACTTACGCAACATGGTAAATGAAGGCAAAGCCACTTGGAGAAAAAGAAAGAAGGACCAGATCTAGATAAAGATGGATTAAATACCATAGATGTTGATCGCTAGGTGGTTATAAAGTGTGAATAAAAGCAATGGGTCCAAACAGAATCCTGTGTCATGGTAAGTCAGGAGAACAAAGATATTTTTTCTCTTCTTCCAACCACAAACCCAGTGACAAGAATGATCAGTGAGATAGGACTTCAGCCATGAGATCGGGGTCCAGGCATTCGTCTTATAAATGAACATGTTAGATGCCACTGACAAATCCAGCAAGATGAAGATATGACATTTTACTCAATGTATAGAACCATTTACATTCAAGATCATTATAGACCTCTAATAAGGTAGTTATTGAATGAACACAACCTAAACATGAACTAGTGCTACCTTTGGAAGAAAGAATATCCAGTGGCTAGGTTTGTCAGAGATATGTGAGATTTTTTTTTTAATCAACAGATATTATAGATTTTTATTTTTAAACATTTTTTTTAGTTTTAAATTTTCACAGTTCTACAAAATTATGGGGGGTGTCAGACAGAGTTAGACAGCAATTACTGAATGGCAGCAGACATTGATTTCAAAAAGTTAAAATTTTATAAACATTCAAACACATTGTCAACAGCACATGTCAAAACATACAAATATCTTGAAATCATACTGAGTTCTCAAGCAACATTTTTCTTTGCCTATTTGTCAACTTAGGTTATTATCAATAGAAATATTTTTCATTGGTATTTGTGTTTTTATGGTGAAATCAACATTTACCAATAAAAATATAATCTTTCCAAGACCACCTATATGTTGCTGACATTAAAAAAGGCAATGGCAAATTGATCAGACACGTGCTGAAGAGCCAAGCGAGGAGTGATGGGGAAAATAGATGATACCTGGCGAGGACAGAGAGTCACTTTCTTCTAACACTGAATATGGAACTTTATTAGAAATCAGGAAAGCTGTTTTATTCTGAAAGCTGTTTCTTTCTTCTTCTGCTTTTGCTGAGAACCTTCTCCAAGACCTGTCCCTGTCTGGCTTCCTGTTTCTGTTCTAAAGAAACACTGGACGTCCTCCTAGAAGTCACCTTATTCAAAGAATGAAAAACTTCTGTTGCTGAGAACTGGTTATATAACCCAACCAATTAAGGAAATGTATATAGTTAGGGGCCAATCATGCAACCTGCTGCATAAGTGTAATTGCTGTGGATTCTGTTTTGGAGTCACAAAAGGGAAATGTTTGAGATTGTACCTGGTACAGGAAGTGTGAAATTGGTGGTATAGCTAAAAGTGCAATGGCAGGATGAACAAAAATGAGAGGTGATAGCTTAAAAACGTGTATGAAGAGGGAAGTGGAGGGCAGAAAAGCAAGGTTCTAGGTAAAAATAGAATAGGATTTGAGATGGATAAATCATCAGATTAGGTAAACACCCTAAAGCAGCGATTCTCAACCAGGGATCTGGGGCCCCTTGGGGGGGGGGCTGCGAGTAGGTTTCAGGGGAACCGCCAAAATAAACCAGAGAGCAGAGCCAGTGTTAGACTCACTGGGGCCCAGGGCAGGAAGCTGGAGCCCGATCCCCCTGCCGCCTGGGGCTGAAGCCGAAGCCTGAGCAACTTAACTTGGCAGGGCCCCCTGTGGCATGGTGCCCTGGGTACGTGCCCTGCTTGCTCCCCCTAACGCTGGCCCTGGCTTTTAATCTACTGGATATGCAGAAAAAACGTTGTTGTGGCACAGGTGGGCTATGGAGGTTTTATAGCATGCTGAGGGGTGGGGGCTCAGAAAAAAACTGTTGAGAACCCCTGCCCTAAAGCTTAGCTGCTTCAAATCTTGTGGGATTGCACATATAGGAGAACAGTCATTCTTGGGGCGCTTGGCTGAAAAGATGACGCTAAAATATTATCCTTCAATACTGCAGAAAGGGTCAGGCTGAACATTTAGATGAGTTCTTAGTTGAATGAAATTGGTTTTGCCCATCCTGAAAGGAAATGGAGAAGTTAACATTTCTAATAGCAGTGAGTTGTATTTTCTGGATCTATATATTCCTGTGTAGTACAGTCAAGGTCATTTTGTAGTCTGCAGGGATACAGTATTGAGGCTGGACTCCTCTTCCAAGCGTCAATGTTTTTAAGTTCCGAGGTGCTGCTGATACGTTGCAGTTGTCTTCTGGGCATATTATGTGGTTAAAACAATTAGGAAACACTTTTTCAACTTTGGGGGTGGGTTTGGGAGGGAGGGATAAAAGAAGAGACTGAATCATGGAAATTATTTAGGTTTTATTTTGATTTAAATGCAATAAGAAGGCTGCTCAACAGTTAGTAAGATGAAAATCTGTTCAACTGCCTGTGGGTTGGTGTTCCATTTTCATGTGGTATTTGTGAAAACTGTGTATTTTATCTGTTTGATGTAGCATCTCTTAAGAGAGTCATCAAAGTATAGAATCTTCCAAAAAAAAAAAAAGTCCTTGTACAAGCAGTGCATTATTAATAAAGTAATCCATTAGATCTGGTGATAAAGGGTCACGGCACAGTCTGAAATATCTGTTTTTAAATGGTTAAGAAGTTATCATGGTTGGAGGATTAATTGATTCCACTTGAGAGGCTTTTTTTAGGTTTTTAGAGTTCACCTTTAGAAACACATTTCATTATTTGTAAATGTCTGTTTCCTATTCAAAGTTTTTTGTTTAACCTAGGTCAAATAATGAAGCTTATAACAACATTAGGCTTTCATCAAAAGTAACTGAACAGCTACGAAAGGAAAATATGCTGGCAGCACTAGTGTTAAGTGCATCTTTAAACCATTTTATCTTAGGTTAAGAATATGAAAGTTCATGGCAAATAAAATATTTGAAATCCATCCAAATCATAGTAATGGTATCAAAAAACATTAAGCGTGGTATTCTAAGAATAGAAAATACATTGCAGATATTGCTAACTGCTGAACTCTAAAACTCTAATGGGGCTATGTGTTTTTAAAATTGTGCTGAATTGTCATCGTTTAGTGTATTGTGAAGTTTTAAACGGTATAAAAATCACTGCCCCCAACTCCAGTAATGTGGGTGAACTGTCCACAGGGAATGACTTTTTCAGTGACTGTAGCACCTATTCACCAATAATTTGGGGGACGGCTGGAAGGACTTGTCTATTTTTTGTTATCTTGTTTACTATTAGATTAGCATATTTCAGCCTATAGATGGTTTGTGAACAATCCACTGCAGCTGAATTGATAGTTCTCCAATTTGTGGGTTATTTTCCTGTTCCCTGACAGGATGACCCCCTAAGCCAATAGAGTTTTCAAGACTGTTTGTTGGCTACTGCTTCACAAATAGATGGTACGCTCTTTGGGGTAGAGACGGTCTTTTTGTTCTGTTTGTACAGCATCTAGCACAATGAAGTTCTGGGCCATGACCAGGGCTCCAATACACTACGATAATACAATAATTAATAATAATAATAAATATATTTACACAGGTAGACACACAAATTCCTTCTGCTATAAATGTTCTTGCAAAAAAAAATCATAGTGGGCATCAGAGAGGATCACAGTAGTGGTGAATGAATTTACATTTTTTTGTTTAAATGACCATTTGTGTATCTTCTACTGCAGTGTTCAAAATTCTACACTCACTGATCAAATTCCCAGTATGTGTTTACAAAACTAGGGGAATACTTGGTTGATGCAACTACTGGTTTTAACAGTTCTGCTCTTTTTCTAAAAGAAAAACATTTAGGGTTATTCATGAGTTAAGAGAACTTGAACCAAAACTAAACCATAAAAAACCCCCTCACTAATATAAACATATATTTGGGTCAAGGCCAGAGATGCTCCTAGGTGGTTCATTATGGATATGAGATAGAAATGTATTCCAGAGGACTGTATTTCTAATAAATAAAAAAGCATAATGAGACTGTAACTGGGAAGGAAGACAAAAGCAGCCATGCTTTAAATTGTTAATGATGGTGCCAGTGGCTGCAGCTTTACCACAGCTGTTTAAATTGATCTGCTAGTGAAAATGTTTTGTTTTGGCACTTTCCCTTCATGTGCAACCCTTTCAAAGGGACCCCTGGAAGCTTTTCAAAGGGGAATTGTGATCTCTTCCTAAATGGGGTTTAGAGCACCAGAGTTCCAATATTTTGGATTATTTAAACATACAAGTGTGTGTTCTCTTTTTGTAATACTTTTGACAGGTACACAGTTGTTTTCCCTTCATTCCTCTTCTTCTTCCCCCCCCCCCCCCCATTTACAAATTACTAATGCCTTATTCTAAAGGGTATTTCTTTGGCTTCAGCATCACCCTGCTATCCAGTCTCTCCTTTTTCTGACACTGTCGTGCGTAATAAGAAAAGCAAAATAGTACTGCTTAAACTTGAGACCTAAAGGACTACCAGTAATTTCTGTCAAGTGCCTCGTTAGAGATTGTACTGTAAAATGTGTGCCTTTATATTATTTTATTATGTATTTTTTGCCAAGACCCCCTTGTGCTAGGTGGTGCACAAACAGAGAACAAAAAGAGATGTTCGGGGTTTACCAGTTTATTTCTAGATTTGGGGCTACCTTTTAGCTGATTAATCCACTTCAGCATCTTTTCATATTTAGACCATGCATTCGCATTCAGAAGTAACAAGTACAGTCTCCAGATGATAAAATCCCACTAATAAGTTGAGACGAATGTGTTGCTTTTATTTATTTTATTTTTTACCAATGTATTGTCTGAAGCAAATCGTGTGTGTTCAAGTAGTTTCGAAAAGGTAGCCCACTCAGGACTGTTTTATCCACTGCCTGCAAAGTTACAGTCCCCACCTCAAGGAACTTGCGCTCTGTGCACCAAACTATTTGGAAACATATATAAAGACTGCTGTGTGGGCCCATGATGGCACTGTAGATATTGAAGACACTTACTAGATGTCTCCGTAGATAGGCTGGGTCTGGTGTGCTTTAGGTGATCTTGGCAACTCAGTTTCTGTATCATGTTTATACCTGAGGATATTTAACATTGTTCAGAATCCATTATATATTCATATTTATTCTCCTTTGTGGAAAATGATTTCTGTAAGTACCCTGCTATGGATATGAAAGGCTGTACTAGGCATCATCTCAAACCCTTTGACCTGTCTGCATAGACTGGAGCTCTGTTTTTGAAAGGACTCCTTTATATCTGTTTTTACTCCATGCCCTTCCATTCATTTGCCTATACAAAGCAATAAAGGGTAAAACTAAAGTAACATAAATTGGTCTGTCTTCCTGAATCCATGTCTCACTAATGTACCCAGATTAACTCAACTGTAAATTGTCTCCTTTGGATGTCGTGTCTTGCTAAAAGTTTCCTATATGATTCATGATTTGGATTGCTTTTAACAGCTATTGGCTAAGCAATATGGTAAATGTACAAGGTGATGCAATTGGCATTAGTGAGAGGATGCACAGGAGCATGTAATGCAGTCAATACTACATTAACTACTGATGCCCAATTACAGAAACTGGAAGAGTGGCTTTTAGGAGCATTAGGACTTGCAGAAGAGCTGAGATCACCTGCCGCTCCTTGCCTAAAAGCTTCACCCTTTATGCGCTGGGATCAAAGCAAACATTCAGTTGCTGCTTTATCATGTATAGTAACGAAGGTGGGTTTTTTTCAAAGAAGTGTCACACTGATGCTTTTAACACATGTAAATTCAAATTTCCATATTTCAAGATTCTCTTTCCATCTCCTGAGGCAAGACTTTATTTGAATAAAAACTCTCTAACCACCTCTGTACTTACTGGTTCTGTTTTTCTACATCCTACTACTTTAGCCATTTTCGTTTAAAGAAACACTTTAAGTGCAGTTTAGAGTGTCCTATTTCAGTGAGTCAGACAGAACACGACTCTATTTTTTCCCCCCCAGTCTCCTGTCCTTTCTCTAATCTGTACATGATTGAGACCTCAGCTGGCTTACACTCTCGAAAAATGTTCTAAAATACAGCCAGACACTCTATAAAACAGGATATTTGAGTGTGACCTCTTAGCAGTCCATGTTCAAATTAAGCATATATTGTTTCCACCACTGCTTTTGAAACCCAATTGCAATAGTTTGATTATAGGGTCACGTAATGCTTTAAATGCAGCGTGCACTTCTCCTATAATAAGTTTTTAGTATTGCTGCAGTTTCTATTTTAAAATGAGCAATGTTACTGCTGTATCACAGTATTAGCAAGCCACAGAGTTCTTCTTAACTTTGAGACAGGATTGTGGGAGGGAAAGCTGTAAGGACACTTACATATTTTAATATAAAAGAAAGCTACTAGGTGGCTTAACACTTTTTTCATTGATTCTCATCTTCCAGTTAGGATACTTCGCATATCCCTAGTGCTTTTCTTCCTCAAAACATTTTAAGAATATTAAATAATTCCTCCCAACATGCTATGTATTAGACCCTTTTACAGTTGTAAAACCAGGGCATACCGAGGTTTGGTGACTTGCCGAAGCCCAGAGAGGGGGAGTTGGTTTTACAAATGCTACTAGAGTGCCTGTGCTAATTTGTTCCTAACTTGGTTGGCCTGATCTCTCCTTGCACAGCCCTTGTTTCTCCTACTCAGTTGAGTGAGGGCTGCTCAGACAGTATCTCCAGCCTTGGTTGGGGAGAGTACAGGCTGTTGACCTGATACTCTTGTGAGCAAAAATGGTTGAGCTGAACAGAGGTGGGAAGTGGGAGCAGTGCTGGCTGCACCCTCCCACTCACTGGCTAGATTCACTGGGGGGGGGGGGAGGCACCACTCCAGGAAAGAGTGGAAGAACCTTGCTAGCCCAGGCAGGAGAGGAATAACTATTGTCACAACAATCGTGGGCATCTGGTGAGGGCCATGCAGCTTCATGCTGACTGCCCCTTTCTCTGGGCTGACTGCAGAGTAGCATCTGAACCCTGTGTGCTTAAGCAGGTGCTCCTCAGTTTGCTTTCTGTGGCCTAATGGGATATGTCAACACTGTATTCTAAATGTGAGCTTAACTGTTGGGGTGCAACGCTCTAACATGTTGATTCTTGCTTTTGCGGGCAGAAAAACTGTTATGACCATCTTAGAAAGCCATGTGGAATCCTAAGGCAGCTCCCCCAACACCATTTTGTTTGTAGATGGAGCCTGAAACTTCTTGACCATTAGTGCCTTAGTTATCAAAGTAAAACTATTACAAGGTCACAACCAACATAGCCCCTGCCTTGTTTAATGCCTCTGCATATTCAGCTAGCTGGAAGAGTTTGTTCTGCTGTAAGAGCAAGGGGAAAAAGCATTGCTGTTTTTAAGAGGATTGTCGCTTTCAGTTCCTGATCGATGCTCTTTTGAACAGCTGAGGGGGAGGGAGCAGAAGGTAACCTGCTGGCTTGCCACCTTTTAAGTACATTAGTACAAGGAGTACAAGCATTGGAGACATGAAGGAACTTAACTGAGCTTTGCATTTAGCCTGGCCTCAATGTGTAGTACAGACTAGTATCCTACCCTTGATGCATTTTCCTGTATTGGTACAAACTGTGGTTTAAGTCTCTATGTATCCAGTAGGGCAAGTCAAAACATCCTTGAGTGACTTTTTCTTGAGTTGGTGTTTTCTCTTATTTGTTTTTCATAAGAGAACAGATGTGTAACCTTCCCTATGCAAAATTAAAATAAATAGTGGTGGTATTGTCCTTGAGATTACTAGAACACTTAGGGTATGTTGCTGTACTCCTCAGAGCTTTGGAGTCCTGGGAATCAAAGGGCTGGAATTTACAGAGGTTAAGTTAAACAAGCACTAACTTCCTTTTTTTATTTTGTTCCCTTATCTCTCTTTAATTCGGATTAAGCGAAAATGTAACAACCGCCTTTAAAAATTGGTAAAAACGATTCATTGGCTAGCCTGTTCAGTTTTTTAAACTTGCACTGTTTAAGTGGGCTGCTCAGTAAAACTTGTACATTCATGAAATAGCTGATTGAAAAGCAATATTTCAGATAAATACAAGCCAGCGATCTATCAGCAGTTGTAATAAAAGCTGGGCTTCAGGCTGTGATTTTATTTTGAAATAATAAGAATTGCTTTATTCTTTTTACTTGAGTTACCATGGTAATTCTGTCGTGTAGCAGTGTTATATTGATTTAGAAAGTGGACAGTAATATTTCTTTTGTGTTATTCTGTTTCTAGGGGTTGATTTCTAATTTCCACTTGGAGATTACTTTTCTTAAGTCCCTTCCCCTTTTTTTTCTCTAGCAGTGTAATTTTCCTCTCACACATTGCTATTTTCTGAGCTTATTGGTTTGCTCTTATTTTAAATTAAACTTGCTGGTTTCAAATATTGAAATGACATCTTTGTCTGTGTCTGTACTTTGGTTTAGCAAAATATTACAGTCTGCTGTTTTATGCTTAATAATTTAAGGGAGGCTTTATGTCTGCCATCAATGGTTGTTGGTAACTAATGCCTAAACCAACACAAAGCTTAAACCTCTGACATTTTAATATTGTATAATGGTGCTTCCACCTTGCATATGATTTTTTTTTAAAGAAAAATCTGCAGTGTACATCTGAGTATTCTTACCAATTAAATTCTAAGGAGATTTGTATACACTTACAACTGGAACTAGCTGTGGTTACATTGGGGTTCCTTAGTAGCTAAGACACCCATCTGCTTTGTGTTTTGAAAACTCATTTATCATTTCTCAACCATCCCCCTTTAATCAAATACCTAAATGGTTTTTGAAAGCTAAACTTTATTTTTAATAGTAGTCTGCAATTATGTATAATATAGTAAATGGCAAGCTCTGAAAAATCACTAATAGAGACAGGTGCAGCCCTGTAAGTATATGTTAATAGTAAATATTGTATCTATCAAGAGCTGAGTATGAGTGTTTCTTCTTTTAAGAGATGACCTCTTAAAGCTGAGCTGCTTCTCCTTTTGGAGTTTCAGGTTGTCATCTCTTGCAAGAGGAGTAGACCCTCAGCTTGGGAATGAGGGGGATGAGGAAATGAACATCTACTATCTCATTTTAAGATACATGTGTTTAAAACTTAAGTCTAGCTGTGTAGTCTGTTTTACTGTTTAACTTATTAACCGTTTCACTCTGTGCTTAAAAAGCAGTTTTCCCACCCTCACTACTGAAAGGTAAAGTTTTTCCTTATGCCTGAAAAGTTTCCATTAAAGGGTTTTGAGGGGCAAATAACTGGGCAGACCAGGACATAATTTGCTTTGTGGCTCTTAATTTTCATCCTTCTCACAAGACTGAGGCCAGGTCTACACTACCCCCCTAATTCGAACTAAGGTACGGAACTTCAGCTACGTGAATAACGTAGCTGAAGTTCGAAGTACCTTAGTTCAAACTTACCTTGGTCCACACTCGGCAGGCAGGCTCCCCCGTCGACTCCGCGGTACTCCTCTCGCCGAGCTGGAGTACCGCAGTCGACGGCAAGCACTTCCGGGTTCGACTTATCGCGTCCAGACTAGACGCGATAAGTCGAACCCAGAAGTTCGATCGCTCGCCGCCGAACTACCGGGTAAGTGTAGCCAAGGCCTGAGAAACAGTCCTAAGAGTGCTGACTGGTCTAGCTGTTCTAATGGGGGAATTTATGCCACAACGTATGAGGCTCTGTCAGTGTTTCCATATAAAACTCCTCCCTTCGTGAAAATTCACTTGGGGTAGAAAGTCTGCACATAAGCTCCTTGCTTGAGGATACCTTTTTCTTTCATATTTAATTTTGATAATCCCTCCATTTGAGCTCTCTGAAAAATAAAAAGGGAGGCGGGACAGGAGAAAAAAGAACTTCTTGATGGTCTTTCTAAATGACATTTACTAAAATTACTTGGCAACTGAATTACACTACAGTAGTATTGCAAACTATTTTTGTAGGCCTGAACTCCTATTTATTTTAGTCCAAGTGTTACAATGCATAAGCAGCAGTCTTTCACAGAAAACTTCACAGCCTTTTTGCATGCAACTTGCTGTGCAAGTGTTGCCTGCAGTGGTCTCTTTAGGGTCAGTGATCCACAACCTCTAAAACCTTCAAGTAGGTCTTGACCCTTGAGGTTATAATGGCCCTTGGAGCCATTATGAACCATCCAGTGATGTCTGTTACACATTAGTCTATAATAGCTCCAGACAAAATAACAGATTTTTTTTTAAGTTTGTAATTCTAGCTCTCCACAGCAGATTGCAATGGCTTTGAATGCTAAAATGAATTTTTAAAGTAATGCAGCAAGTGACTGTTAGGCTAAGATTTGGGATTCAACTCACTAACATTTTTCTTCTTTCCTTCCCTGCTTTGTCCCCTGTCCCTTAATATTTTTTCTTCTTTTTTTTTTTCCCCCCAAGGCCAGTTCATAATGCATCTGTTAACAGAATTGGTCTACTCTGCCCTCTCCTGCTGAATTTGCAGTGATGTGATAAAATGGTATCTGACATCACAGGTCGCTACAAGGAGTAAGGTTCTCTTGATCTTTAAGTATCCCATGTGCTTTTCACAAATGTGCTTGAACTGATTTTAGGCACCATTTTTAACATGCACACAATTTTGCATGACACATTATTACAAGTTAGAGTGAGCCATCCAGGAGAAGGGTCTAGATGACATCAAAGGCATTTTCCAATGTACATTTCTATAAGCCTGATCTATTTTAGGGGATATAATCCTGCCTGCAAATATCTGAGTCAAGGTTTGAGGTTGCCACCACCTGCTTTAAAATGTAATTTCCTTCCACAGTTCATTCCATTATGACTGTATGATACATCTTCTGGGATTGAGTAATTGGCTAGCTCAGAAGTAATTTTTGTTTCCACTAGAGAGATGTTTACAAACTGATGTTGTAGTATCGCTTTAAGACCCACTGAGAATCTGATTAAAGGCCTGAGGATCTTCCGCAAAGATTGCATGCTCCCGGTTGACATGAAAGGGTCAGCACGCTGTCACAGTTTCAGCTATTAAGAATTAAGTTAACACTGATTCAAATGCTACTGTGTATGTACAGCGTTCATTGGACTGCTGTCGGATGGCAGTAAGTAACTTTATACCATAGCGTGTCTGAACTCCATTTAGTTACATTGTAAAGCCGAATGAATATGGTCACTTATGACCGGTATCAGAGGTATGCATTAAATAGTTCAGGTAGGGTGGAAGAGAAACATAATCAATATGACCTCATATACACATAGACTGCAGAAAACGTTACCATTGATTGGTGCAGCTGCTCTTCAGCAGGTGTGGGTCAAAAGTTTACCTAACACGGGTGGTTTTTACTTGTAGGTTTGAACATGAGTGATATTGTATTGCTGGTTTCCTGGTGCTGATAGTACTAAAACACTAGCTCCATGGAAGAATTAGTTCAGGTGAAGTGGGTACTACCCAAAATAACCATTGTCCTTTTAGGGGATGATGAGGGTAAAAGCCCTAAACTTTTAGCCTAGGCAAACCTGCTGCCTTGAATATTACTCAAACTTCAAACTCCAGTAGTCATCCACTTACAATTAGCACATGAGTTACGGTAGATTATGATGTTGTTATCCTGCCTGAGGCTTTGGGGCTTGCTGTGCCATGTTTCCATTTACTGGTGTTTAAATAACCTTAAAACAAGCACTGCCATATGGAGCGCTCTGGTCTCCTGACTGCATTCACACTTCCATTGTGGTCAGCAGCGCCGCTGTCGGACCTGAAGAATTCTCATGCTGCCAGTGCTTGCATCAAAGCTTCAGCTACATGGCAGGAAAAGCTGAAGTACCACAAGAACCTCGTGGAAAGAAAAAAATTGGCTGAGCTAAGATTAAATATGCTCCTGAGGGAACACTTCTTCCTATATTTCCTTTTACATTCCTGCTGAGCCCAGAGTCTTGTGCTTTAACTGTTTGAAGAAAGCAGGAAAAATGCACTAGCACCAAAATACTGGTGGTGACTCTGAGGGTCTTGCTACTAGGCCAGTTCAGCTTTATTGTAAGTGTGGTTGCACCAAGGGTAAATCTGGACCAGAATTTCAAAGCAAAGCTGAGATTTCAAATTCTTTTTTTACGCCTAGATATTACAGGGGTCTTTAACAGTGTATTGCCATAACACCTAGGCACGATCTGCCTTGGGGGTTTATAGGTGTCTGTCCTCTTGGTATCCAAGTGCTGCCCAACAGAGAGCAGTGGACGAAGCAATCTCTGCGTGTTTTATGCATTTAAGTTAACTTAGCGTTTGGGTTCCCTCCTCCACCTCAACAGGAAGATCCCCAAAGGGAATGAGGGGAGGAGAGGAAGGAAAAAATTTTGGGCTGAGACCCTAGGCCAGACTAAAGCCTGAGGCAGGTTTTTTTTTTTTTTTTTTTTTTTTTTTTTTAATGACCATTATAACAACCCCTGCTTTGGATTAGGAGGTGTTGGAAATGCTGACAAACTCAGAATTAGAGCAACCAGAGAGGCAATGCTATAACATACTACACAGCTTAAATTGTGCCCAGTATGATTTCTGTGTTCCCTTTGAACAGCGTTACCGTGCAGCACGCAAAAGATTCTTGTGCCGAGGCAATGGCAATGCACATGGGTCCACCACATCCAGAGCTACAAATCATGTGTGGTCACGCTAAGGAGCATAACTGGCTCATGCAGCATTCTGAGCAACTTCGAGAGCACAAAACTGTGTGTGGAATTAGGCAGAGAGGAGAGAATGGCAAATGAGTCTAAAAATCTACTGATGGCAATGAATGTTGAGTCAGACTGAGCAGTTCATTCTGAAGTTCACTTCCCCTCTACCTGCGGAGCTTGAAAAATATAGTTTACACTTACTAGTCCTCAGAGTAGTAGTTCTCTCCCTTTCCCCCCCGACCCCCAAGGAAGAAAAATACCTGTCTTGCTATGCTCATAGGAATTTAAAGGAATAAAACAATTTTATATTTTTATTGTAACACGCTGACAATCCATTTTCTATGTAATAAATAGAACCCCAATTCTGCCCCTTGTGCTTGACATGTGGTCTGTTTTTATCTAGTGATACAATGTAAAATAAACTGCAATGTCATGAACAGTTTACACCAACTCTGATGTCACTCTTGTCTTAGTCTCACTTTCAATTTTGTGCTTCCTTTCATCCTCTCTCTCTTGCTTGGAATTCCCTGCCCTCATGCCAGATTTCCAAGCCAGCTCCATAGGCTCATTCAGGTCCCTAGCAATGACTTCATTGTTTGCTCATGAGGAACAAGCTCAACATTTTGACTTAAATAATAATTATTATTATTAATAATAAAAACTTAAAGTAAATCTGTCTTCAAGGTTTCTCAGTGCATCCTGTGTGTTGGTCCCATTCTCTCCCCCCCCCCCCGCCCCCCCCAAGATTGGAAACTCCAGGCAAGGCCTTCCTCAGTGTGAGTCATTTACCGGTGCCTAATAAATGAAAATGCACAGTTCTCAGACTTTGCTTGTTTTAAGTTTCTATCAGATCTTCAGAAGCTGGCTTGCTTAATAGATAATGTTGCTCTGATATTTGTTCTTATATTAGTTCACAGCTAGAGTGGCTTAGAATAAAGTTTAATTTTTTCCATTTAAATGTACGTGTTCATACACTTAAAATGTAATCATCTAACTTTTGTTCAAACTGGGCTTGTTTTATAGATCTCGTGACTTAAACAAACCAAGACAGTACGTAAACTTACTGTATGGGTTTGTATTGGAACTGATAAACTTAGGTACCATAGTAAGTCATAAGCACAAAGGGGAGAGTTAAGGTTGAGTTAACTTTGCATTTTGTGGCTTTGAGCAGTCTTGATAGTGTCTGTACTCATTTCACACTCTCCATGCTCAATTCACTGTTTTTGCTCTGTATTTTGAGGAGCATTCTTCCCTGTGTAGCAATATGTCTTAAAATGTTTGTAGCTATTGGAAAAACAAATGTTTTGATGAAATGAAAATCCAGGATATTATGTGTGCCCGGAAAGACATTATTGGGACTTTATATGGAAAAACCAGGTTCTATGGTCATTTCGTTATTTTGTATTTCTTTAGCACCTAGAGGCCCGAACTAAGATTGGGGCCTAGTGTGTTAGGTGCTGTACATACACATAACAGATAGTCCCTTGCCCAAAAACTTAAAATTTAAACAGATAAGATTTACAAAGGGTTGGAAGAGAAACAGAACTGAACATAGAACTTTAGTTTCCTGAGTCCCAGTCCAGTGCCCTGTTCACTGGATGACAGTACTTCTGAACTATTAAGTTCAAGTGATTCTCACATTAATACTAGTACCAATCCACGTGGATGTTTATGTCCAATAGATTTTGAATTGGTTTTGAGAGCCCATGATAAATTGTATGACTCTGACCAGGCTTTCATTTAAAAAAAAAAAAAAAAAAAAAAGTTACGTTTTCTAAACACCAGTGTCTTGTCTTGGTTACTGAGTTTGGCATGCTCTACCATGTGTTCCATTGTACATTTTCCTAGAGCACAGATGATTATGATTATTTGTATTACCATGGAGCCAAGGAGCTCTAATCATGGACCAGGATCCCATTGGGCTAGGCATTTTACAAACACGGGGAAAAAATGCTCCCTGCCCCAATGACTGTGGCTTTAAAGACACCATGAGAGCCAAATGAAATCCACATTGTGCTGGATGATCTGTTAACAATGATACTTTAAAATGTAACTCAGAGATGTGTAATGGAGTCGATGAGTATCCTTGAAAATGAGAATGTAATGTAAACCTGACTCTAATTGGGATGGTGCTTATAAAGGTGGTTCTGCCATACCCTCTTTTCCTACAGTTACCAGCTGAAAAAAGGGAAGCGAATTGGAGGGGAAGGGAAGATGTACCACCAATTTCCTCTCTATCACTGGGTATAAATAACTGAACTAGATGTAAGTAGAAGATTCTGGCTCTGGAGTCGGTTTTAAACCTACTTAGAAAAGTAATTTCAACTAAGCAAAGTTCAGAAAGGTTTTAAATAGTTTGTGTAATGAGCTTTTTTAAAATCAGATTAATAATCATTTAACTTTCCTGAGTCTCCTAAACATAAACACTAAATACAAGTTAGACTTGAGGGATGGAAAATGAAGAGTTGTAATGGTCATGCATCTATCCTCAGTCCCTGTTTTACTTGGTGTGAAGTACAACTTTCCTAAGGAAAGTACTTCGTCTCAGAATGGAATAGGCTTCCTATGTCTACACCACAAGTTGGAGTGTGTGATTCCAGAGACTTGTGCTCTCATCAAGCTAGTGAGTATAAACAGCAGTGTAGCTACAGGAGCACAGTTAGCCACAGTGGAGGCATGACCTAGTTGTGCCAAATACAAACCTGCCTCAGACCGGCGGGTCCATGCTTGGCACAGCCAAGCCATCTGCTGCCACTACCGTGGCTACACTGCTGTTTATACTCTCACTAGCTCAATGAGAGCTAGTTCGTATCTGGGCAGAGGAATCACACCCCTGAGCTCACAGCATAGACGTCGCCTAAAACAACTTTGGTCGGCTCTGTGGCGCTTTCATCCAAGGATTAGAATTCATGCCAGATGCTTAACCCCTGGATTGACATGGACTAGGAGCACTTTAGAGGCAAAAGACTCTGCTTTGGGAGGGGGGGGGGAAGGAATCCCGGAGATCAACGTTAAAAATCCACTCAAAGGTTGTGTCTTAGCTTAACACAATTGGAAAGCCCATTAAAGGCACAGACCAACATGCTTGAAGCTGACTGGTTCTCCCTAGTGCTTGCTGGCTGGCAAGGGGGCCATGACTAGCCTCTTCTGGAGGGAGCACTGCTAAAAGAAAGGGTTTGATGGATGGGAAGGGAAGGTATGAATGGAAGGACTAATGGAGAGCTCCATGCGCACCCCAACAAAACTCTTTTAAGCTTTCCCTATGGCTGTCCTAGGCAGCAAATTACATTAAACTGTACTTAAAAAGAACCAACCAGTTCTGTAGTGCTGTGCTGGCTTCCCCATGTTCCTGCAGCTGATGACCACATGCTGCTTTGTAGCATCTATCCTCCCTATTCTTTTCTAAATTCTGTGTGGCTCACTGGTGATCCTGGCCTTTCGAAGAATACAGACCTTTGTCTCCCACTCTTTCTGAATAACTACGGTTCTTGAGTTCTTGTATCATTTGACTTGCCCTCTGCCATGCTTTCTTAGCCATATTCTTTTTGTGTGATCAGAACTGCTCAGAATATTCAATACATTGCCTTAGGAATCCCAGTAAAAATAAGTTGCTATAATACTTGAGTTGCATCCCCAAATTTTCATAACTACGGCAAAGGCGTTAATGCTCTTCAAATTTAAGGGGAACAGATGGATTTCCCCCCATTTTAGGAAAGTTCACTCCTGCTTCCTCACCCCTCAAAATTTCATTTTCTCTCTAATATTCCTAGGTAGTAATAATAATAAAAAATGTGAGCTTTCAGGCACCTGAGCATAAACTGGGACCTAAACAGGATTTGAACCTAGATCTCCACCTAACCTATGGTAGCTGGTAGCATCAATAGAAGATCTAGAGAATAGTTCATTTTTAGTTATAGTTCAAAACAGTAGAGAGTCTATTCTTTCCCACCGTGCTCTTTCAAAGTTGCTCTAAGGAAGCTCACAAAGAGCCATTTTGAGATTGAAGTGGGAACAAAGTGTTAATTGTTAGATTTTTGTGGGCAAAAAAAAAATTTAAGGGAAATCCATCTGAAAGATGTTAGTTGCATACAGAGTATTTCTGTCTCTATCCAGTGTTAAGTAATCTGTTTTAGAAATCTTTTATATGCTGTCCTTGGCAGTTCTCAATAGGCTTTTACACTCAAACAATATGGACTCTAGCAGGTGGTATTTTTGGCAAATGACCTCCTCTCAATACAAAGATATTCAGAAGTTGGCCTTTCTCGTCCTTTTTTTTTTTTTTTTTTTTTTTTTTTTTAAGTAGTATTAAAATAGGAGGTTGAGGGCAAATGTACTAATACGGCAGAGATGCACTGACAAGTTAGACTAGAGGAAAATCAAAATATCTGTTACCAAAGAATTCAAATCCCAGTTAAAGAATTTAGTGGAATAGCTGAAGATGTTAACTATCAGCAGATCTCACTGTGGAAACAAAAGCTGCAGACTTGCAACTGCAGGCCTGTTTCTGTGGCAGAGTTTAGTTACACCAGTGATTCTGCAACTTGCAGGCTTTATCGTCTGTGTTCTAGTCACATTGCTTTTCTGACATGAACTGCAAGTAACATGCCCAATTTATGTGTCTCTCTTTTATTTTGGTTAATTGTAGTAGTAATTACTAATTTCCAACTCCTGACCTGTTTTTAATCACATTTTTTAAAATGGGCTTTTTGTGCCATTTTAAAATTTGGTGCTTGTTTTTAATTTAGATAGATTATGCTAAAGTGTTCAAGAGGGCTGCAAAGCAAGGTCAAAAGCTTTATCTGTGCAGTGCCCATTTTCTTTAACACATTTTAATAATTGTAGATGCTTTCTCTAATAGAGGCTTTTGTTTGAGCTATGTTAAATCTGCCCTTTGTAGGCCACGCTGCTGCAGCATTAGCACAGTGTGCTGTCAAACGGGTGATTGGGGTCCAAGACCAACCTCTGCGCTCGTGGAGATATGGGGCCAGATTATTTTTTTCCAAATACTCCAAACCCCCCAGACTTTCAAAAGAACTTTGCTCTCACATAGGAATTTAAACAAGGATCAGATGCTCAAGAATGCTCCGTTTCCGTGATACCTATAGCCAGCTTTTTCAAGAGCTCAGCCCTCAACATGTTGAGAATCTGGCCACTTACTTTAGTGCCACAGAGAGAGCTGAGCTCTTCGGAAAACCTGTCCTGCCTTCCCCATTGTGGGCACTGAGCCTCTTTTGAAAATATTGGCCAAAGAGTATGTTGTATAGAGCTCCAAATGTGGTTGGCTTCTACCAGGTATCCCAAGCTTATAGCCACTGCCTGTCCTGGTGCCTATACCCCAAATGTACATGGACTATGTATGACCCTTTCAGGGAGGTCAGTGGAATCAGCAGCCAAAAAGCCTCCTTGCATTATAAAATGTGGTGCTCTTTCAGTTGAGAAGTTCTTAAGATGTCATGGTACTTAGTTTTTCAAAAGAGCATTTTCCAGATGTCTTTGCATTTTAAATTGACTCATGGCCAGCCGCCTTACATTAGAGCTCTAAAACACTTTTTTTTTAAAAAAAATCAGAATTAGATATAAAAGCCACTCTTTCTTGTGCATTTCTACAGTAAGTTACAATAAGCTTCCACAAAGTGTCTTTTCTCTCCCCCTCCCCCCCCCAAGTGGAAAAGTTTAACAGAGTTTGATGCTTTCAGACTTGGAAACAGTATTAAACAACAATTAGCTGACCAGCTTCTCTGGGTACAATTGAAAATGCTTGCCAAAAAACTTGTGGTATTTAAACCTTTTGTACAGTCTCTTGTCAAATATAGAAATGATTGCCTTTTTTTTCTTTCCCCAACCATTTTCAGTCCTGCATCTGGTTTAATATAATGGGTGTTTGCATGAATGGCTTAGTTAGCCAGAGTGGTAATAAAACACTTTAAATTTATTGTGACATTTGGATTTAATTAAAAAGTACACACTTAGAAAAGTAAAACATAATGTGGAGAGAGAGTCAGGAAGGTTTTTCTCCGTTTCTTCCAAAAAACTAATTAGAGTTGTATTTTAAATTGTTTATGTGCTGCTAATCATTGTAATAAATCATTTATACTGAAAAAGACACACTAAGAGCTTGTGTAACTGTTTATGCTCTCAAGTTTCTATCATGAACAAATTGATCTGGAAGTGAATTTATTAACCACTAGGGAAGAAATCATTAGTGCTTTCTCTAAATATTCCCCAGGTACATTTTTATTATAGTAGTTTACTGCTTTAACTAAAAGCAACGTTACACAGCCCTGGTTGTAATTATGATGCAAATTGACTTTCCATCACTTACGAGAGAGAGCTGCCTTTTCCCTGCTTATATTTCCATTTTATTTTCATCAGAGAAAGGCATGTCTTCAATTTATATAAGAATTTTGGAAGCCTATGTTCTCAGTAGAATGACTGGGAAGACTTGAAAAAAAAATACAAGGTCGCTTGAGTTCTCTGTAATCTATCGGTTCTCATTAAACACATTTAAAACCAGGTTAGCTCATCATATGATTTAAGCCTCTCACGTGCTGTAATAACAGTTAGTGCTTTGTAATCTTCAAAGCACTGCGCAACACCTCTGGTAGGGAGCCAAATATCCAAACACTTCAGCAGGGGTTTTTTAAGGTGACTGGAGAGTCTGACACCTCTGGAAGACTTGCTTGTCTTGCAAACTTGTTGCACTGTATGTGAAGGCGCAAGGAATACTCCAGTCAATAAAGACTCATCCTTCCCTCTATAACCCAAAGAAAAGAATAATGGCATAAGTGTTCAAATCTGGGTGCTTTGAATTAGTCTGCCAAATCTATATTTAGGTACCTAAATAAATGGGCCTGATTTTCAAAGTACTGAGCACCTGCAGCTCCAGTCAATGTCAATGGGATTTGTGGGTGTTTGAAAGCATGTCACTTTTATTTGGGTGCCTAAATATGGCACCCAATAAAGGCTTAGCTTGAGGCACCCAGGATGGAACAGTTTGGCCCAGCGTGAATCGCCGAAAAGAAATTAGCTGCAGTAGTAGTTCATTTCTAGAACTGGGCAGGTGGTCTGGAGTGTCTTGGTTTTTGTATGTTTTTTCATTTGGACACTGCAAATCATAAATTGTGTGAAACACAAGGTAATTGATAGGAAGGCTTAATTTGCAATGAAAAATCTTAATTCAAAAACCATGGTCAAGGTTCTGTTTAAAGCAAACAATACTGTGTCCTTTCTAGATGGGCTATCATAAGAGAATATGAATGAAAGCGCTGCTTTTTCTATATCCATGATCAGATCGCTAACTTAGAGAAGATTATGCTGTATGTATAATAAGAGGGGAGAGGTGAGAGGGTGTATATGGCATGCTTGAGGGCGGGCACAAGAGTGCAACGGGATGTTAAGAAAAATAGAGGGGAGACATAAATTCTGAGTGGAAGCCAGGATCACTTGAGTATCAACCTTGTACATACTTGAAACCGTTCACTGCACTTTGTAACCTGCCATTCATAACACAGAGTGGCATCTAGATGTCAGCTAGTCCTGTCCACCATGGCCTAGACACCACTGTCATTTCCCCACTGTGCATTTAAACTTCTAAAATCCCTCTCCCTTCTGCCTTCGGTGGGCTCTGTAGAAGTGTGTTGACTATTAGCAATTCATTTCAGCCGTTCTGAAACTTTGAGTATTTGAAGAATTTGTGTGGGAGGTGAGAACTAGAACAAGCCATTAACTCAATAAAGTGTCAAGATTAAAAGGTTGCTGGTTTTGCCACTTTTGTGTGTGTGTTTCCCTAATGATCACAAATACTGTACCTTTGAAGGGTAGTTTGCCTGTATCTTTTTTTTCTTTACACTATCAGGTGAGTTCTGGAACCTCCAAGAATTAAGGGGCAGGAGGAGAGGGTATGCTAACATTTTTCTTAACCTGTTCAAACTTTTCTCATTGTTCTTGTGGTTTTAAACTCTTGATGTAAATCAGAGTTGTACTTAGTTGTTCATGCTTGAGTCTGTTTACATTCTTTCCCTCTGCCCTTATGGGTGGTTCAAGAGTGACAAAATCTGAAATTATCAGAGGGGTAGCCATGTTAGTCTGAATCTGTAAAAAGCAACAGGGGGTCCTCATTTCTTCAGCTGCAAGTAAGATTCATGGGTAAGAAGTGAGGTTCTTACCCACGAAAGCTTATGCTCCCAATACTTCTGTTAGTCTTAAAGGTGCCATAGGACCCTCTGTTGCTTTTTACAAAATCTGAAATGTTCATTTTTGCCTCGTATACCAAGTTGGTAATAAGTAGACTTACTCACACTATAGGCCTTTAAGCTACATAAATATGTTTGCCACACTTAGGTTCTGTTCAAAGGAAATAGTTCTCATTAGGGCAAAGGATATAAATTCTTATTTTGTCACTCCTTTTTTATAATATGCCAAAAAATCTAAAATCCATTATGCTTGTCACATTATGCTTGTAAAGTAAGTGTGTTTTTAAGACTTGTAGCTATTCGTTTTTCCAGACACCTACTGTATTATGTTCTGCCGCATTAAGTTTGCCTAATAATCTATGGGAGGACGTGATCAAGGCCTGATATGATAGACTGTGAACATCACTGAATTTTGTAAAAAAGCGATCATGGAGACTGACTCTGCAGACGTTTTAATCTGTACTTTCAGAGACGCACTACATTTTCCTTACCATTGTGAAACAAGATACAAAAGGTTGTCTGATGTTAGGTGTGTACCTTCTACAAATGTGGCTTACTTTGAACCATACTGTCAAATATTACGCTTGTAATTCTTGTATAGTTTCTTTGTAGCCAAAAAGGGAGGCCTTCAGCCATTACATACTTTGCTAAATCTGATACTCAGGAATTATTTAAATGTATCTACAAAGATGCCATTAATTGAGAATAATAAATGCCCTTTACGTGCAATGTCTTTTTATAGGGACGTGACTCTTTATGCTGTTCCTGAAGGCTTTTATTCCTTTAAAGCATAAAAATTTCAGCACTTACAGCAGCATTTGATATACTGTTGCAACTCCCTCAGTCTGAGTTTTGCATTGCCACAGCCTATTTCTTTTCTTACAACATTGTACAGAGTGTGGTATCTAAATAGGGACCTTCTCTGCCAAAGTGTGATGTCCATGAACTAATGGGAGTTGAAAAGGAGCTAAGTGGCAGTTTAACAGAGAGCATTAGAATCCAAGACCAGCATGTGTGTTGAGTAAGGAAAGGGGGAGTGTGACTCAGTTGCTTAGAAGGCACAAGTGGAATCTAAGCTGTTGATACAGACTAACACAGCTACCACTCTGGAATTTGGAACTTAGTGGAGCAGACACCCTCTAGACTAGAGAAAGTGTTTCTCTGAAGGCAGAAGAGAGATCTGGTTTATGGACAAGAAATCTAATGACATGTTTGCAGAGCTGGAGGACGAGAGGAGGAAAAAACATACTAAACTAAGCAAACCAAATCTGTACGCTGCTTGGATGACAAATGGGGAATCCCACAATGCTACTTTCTTAAGCACTTTTAAAACAAAAAGTTGAACTGTATTTTAATATTCAGACTCAATACGTCCTTGACAATTAGGGTGATCTTATTTTGTATTAAGCCTTATATATTATTAAACCTGCATTTGTGTGTTCTCACTGGAATTTCAATGCTGGGCAGGAAATGGTTATCCCGTCCTGGGAAAAGTTTTTGAAATTTTAAAGCAGTTTTACCAGCCCAAACTGGGATGAAAAGTCTAAATCTCAGACATACACAAACAATCCAAAAGTTTTATTTTGTTTTGGGTCAATAAAAATATATTGGTTTGATTATTTGCAGAATGTGTTTTATTTTTTGACCTCTTTTATTTTTAAGTTGTTTACTGTAATTTAGCTTAGTTAGTTATATTGAACTGAAAAAATGAAATTTCCATTTTGAAAATGTCAAAAGGGGACACTTTGACAATTTCAAAACTTTTTCCAAAAAATGTGGTGAAACTGAGTCTTTGCCACAGAGTTTCAGCTTCAAAGACTTTGCTTTTTCTGATGAAAAGTTAGTTGCAATGTTGTTGTCCAGCTGTAGAACTCATCAGTGCACTGAAGGCTCAGACTATCTCAATGACCTTTGGGACAGTTTCTCTGAGTCACAAACGTTCCGCGACAAAAAGACCGACGTTGTGTGCTGCGACGTCCTCTAAGCCTATCTGTTCATGGCTAGTCCTCCTATAAGCTTTGGAAGGCATAAGGTCAAAGCACGCTTCCTGCAAGACCGTTGTATGTTGTGCATTTTTTATTTTTATTGCCTCACGCAACTGCGGGATAACCTCTTAATGGATTTTTTTCCCCATGCTTCTTTCCCCCCATTATCCTTGTTTGAGTGGAAGTGGAAGGAGTGGTATGTGTATGTGTGAGAGAGGAGGGAGAGCATCTAGCAGTGGCACTGCTGTTTCAGTGGGCAAGCATAGCACGTGAGAAGCAACTTGAAAAGTAGCTTTGATTTTTTTTTTTTTTGTGTGTGTGTGGCTGTATAAGCGGAGAAAGAGGATAGATGAACAGCCTGGATCAGGAAATATGGAGTTAGAACCCTGCAAGAAAGTGAGAGACAGTCAAATTAGCTGTAGAAGTGAGCAAAAGAAGGCAGTAGTAAGTGGCAAAGGGGAAGTAGCACAAGAGCAGGCACTATAGGAAAGTCTCCTTGAAGATGTGACTGGAGGAGAATGATCTGATTTCTTTCTTTCAATGCGGCCAGGATTTCACCCTGTGTTGTGTGTACTCTTTTGCACCAGGGCAATTCCCCAGGGTATATGCCTACATAGGTGTAAAATGGATTTGCATCACTTTTATCCCAGTAACTAACTTCCCCCTGTTGCACCATGAACTAGATGTTCATGCTCTAGTTTAGAAAAGACTTAAAACCACTCAATACACACAGCCTTTAACTGCGAATGTGTTGTCCAGTATGTCTGAAACTATCTCTATTGTAGCTACTACTTTACATGTGGTATTTGGTAAGGTTGTAAGAATACCTGAACCTAGGTCGCTGTTATGGTGATGTGAGAGAAGTGTGCCCTGTGAACAAAAGGAGAGGAATGAGTAGAAGATCTCCTTGCCAATACAAATACTTACCACTAAGTCAGTCTTAGCTCAGGATCCAAAAGGAGAATACTGCTAGACACTGGTGCCTGAGGATATTGGTAGGAGTTAAGACTTCAGAATAGCCTATAGGAATGAAAATATAGAGTGGTGCCTTTTACTGAACAGGAGGAATGAATTTAATACTAACTGCAGATTAGTCTAAGGCTCTGGAAGAGGTGGAAGTTTGGTGATAACTTCATGGACTGGGACAAAAAGGGTTTAATAAAAAAAAAGTTGTGTATTCTTGTCTATGTCTATACACCCATTACCACAATCATTAATGGACTTATCCTCACAACATTCCTCCAGGGAAGGGCAGTGTTATTTCCCCCACTTCACAGATGGAGAACTGAGACCCAGAAGACTAATCTGCCCAAAATTACCCAGAAAGTCTGTGATGGAGCAAGGAATTGAACCCAGGCCTCCCAGGCTAGCAGCTTAACCACTGGACCCTCCTTCCTCTCAGAAAAACATGTTTTGTTCTAATTGCCAGTCTCTGTGAAAGATGTACTTTTTTAATGATTCGGGTGGGCACAACTCTATATAGGAATCTGTTTCTACATAGTTTCCATACAGTGTATGGATAAAGACTTGCTTATAAGATCTCTTCCTGACGTTCCAGAATTTCTTCATTTGACTTTTAGGAACTAACTTTCAAAAATGCTTCTGTGTACTCATGTTGATGTAATATTAACAATTAGGCTGAGATTCGCCATATTTTTATGCTATATGATAAGACTAGGAGCTCCAGAGATGCTTTAACATGATTATATTTTAATATGAAAATATTTTTCTCCATGAAGATCAGATGGTCTCTCTCTCCCTCCCTCCCTCCCCATAGAGAAGTTGGTATTGGGATGTCTGTGCAAATTGTGTTATAGTCCAAATGCATTTTGATACCGGAAAATAAAGAAAATTGAAAACTAGATATTGGGACGGGGGCATGTTTGATATTCACAGGCTGTGGAACCACTAGTTAAAATCCTGTTGACTGAAATCTTCCATTTCTTTTTGCAGTAGATAAATTGTCTTTTACTGTGTGTGTGTGTGTGTGTGTGTGTGTGTGTGTGTGTATATATATATTTATTTATTTATTTATTTTATTTATTTGTTTGGAGATCTTAAAAATGTTCTGCATGGTTACTGGAGATCCTGTGGCTCTCTTCAGAGACGGAGACAGGGTTTTCCTGATATCCCTTGGATATCAGTGCTATGTGCCACCTGTCCGCATTTCAGTCCTGCTATCTGCATAAAGCTTCTGAAGTGTTTTGGGATTCTTCAACCTGAAAGAAATGTAAAATGTTTTCATAGTGGAGGCAAGCATATTAAAAATGAAGTTGTTTTTAGTTTCAGATTGGCCAGCATCTAGAAATAGATAGTGCCGACCCAAGTAACCTCACTGAAGCAAATGAGTATTTTCTGTGGTACTACACTCATTTCCTTGGCACCATCATATGAAATTGCCAGTTTTTCATTTTCAGGAGATCAGTCTGTCAGTTTTAAAGTAGCTATGGGCTGTAACCTTTGAACACGATGAAAGTTGCTTCCACCTACAAACGCTTGTGTAGCCTGTGTGTGTTTATATTACAGTAGCTCCCAGAGGCTTCAGCTGAGGTTGGGATGCTAGGCACCCTGCAAATGCTTTATAAGAGACCGTGCCTGCTCAGAGTCCTTGCAATCTAAGTAGACGAGAGACGGGGAGAGAAGGGAAACCAACATTGGAGGTGAAGTGACTTGCCCAAGGTCATACTGCAGGGCTCTGGCAGAGCTGGGTATAGCGCCTAGTTCTCCTGACTCCAAGTTCTAGGCTCTATGTGCTGGGCCATGCTGACTTGCCATGTGGAGACATTGTTTGCTAGACGCGGACTCAAGCTTGTGCTTGAGATCCAGGTTAGACTCAAACTCTGGTTTGGGTTTGAGACTGGATCTGGGCTGAGGTTCAGGCCGGGGTAGAGTTTGCATTTAAAGGTGGAAAAATCTTCTCCTGAGAGGTTCTTGTGATATTTTACCCCCAAAGAGGGCAGAAATCACCCAATTAGCAGTTCTTGCGAGTTTTCCTCCATCTTTGGTCAAAAGTGGGATGGTTTTCTGCTGGTGATTTGACTCCTGTTCCCTTGAAATTCAAATGGGTTACAGAATTCAAGGTCCTTATTTGTACCTGTCTCTGCTGGTCACTAACAGGGAGTGGTGAGGCCCCGGAGTACCAAAATAGAAGTTGTTAGCCTTTCAATCAACAAGGGATCCTTAAATTGGGAAATATTTGGCTTAATGTATTGATCAGCTCTTGGATCTTGAGCAAATGTCTTTTTCCTTTCTGAATACTCCTAATACAAACTGAGATTAGGTGCAATAGTGGCAGATAAAGAGGAAGTTAAATAAATTAAGATTTCCATACGCTCATTAGCACCTAAAATATGGTTGGTAGTTTAAAAAACACTACAGCACTAAAAGTAACAAACTGCTTATCATAAGCTTTGCTGTAGTAGCTCCAGGCTTGCTTTAGAGTAACATTTTATTCCAGTGCTGCAGGTAATTTAAACACTACTCTGAAACGAGGGACCGCACAGAGTACTGCTGTGTTGAGGTTGATTGGCAAAGGGCATTATGTTTTGCAGGTGGAAGCATTGAATGTTGGCTATAGATGAATGGGGTAGGTTTGGAGAGATGACTGGACCGCAGCTTGAGTTTCAGGGACAGGTTGTCTTCTCTTTCAAAGATCTGCTGCACTCCTGACTGACTGTACAGCATTTGCCCATGGGACTTGTGCCTTCTTCCCTCTAGCCCAGTGGTTCCCAAACTTTAACAACCCGTGAACCCCTTTCACTAAAATGTCAAGTCTAGCGAAACCCCTCGTAATAATGAATATTTCTAGGGATTTTCTCCTTTACTGGAGTATAAACTATAAAAGCAGTGATCTTGGAAATATAAAATTTGTTTTTATGACATGCTTATTACACACTATTTATCATTACAGCATTTTTATTACATTATGAAAATGGCAACACACTTCCAAGATCTCACTTTCATAGCGTGTAACACTTTGAATAAGCCTGTTTATAAGACAAGACTCCTGTGTTTCATCAAGGAGTATCAGATGTGAAACAGCATGAATGTATTTAAGAAGCCAACTCAGAGTTCCTCCTACACAAGCATTCAGGTCTTGAGCAGTCCAGGCAAACAATGCACGTTACAACAAAGCTTAAACTTGTTCTTCATAATTTTAAAAACAATACTAGCTGCCTATTTAATTTTAAAAACAGCAAAAAAATCTCCACCTCCCTTTCCATTTCTTATAAGGAGTTTTGAAGTTTAAATCTCCTCAGTGTGATAGATATGCTTGCTTTGATCTGCTTAGCACTTGGAAGTCCATGGGGTCCGGGCTGCTGGCCTCGTGCTGCCCGGGGTCCCCAGAGACAGCTCTGTCCACCATTAGGGAATTTTTTCCTGTGAACCCCGGTTTGGGAACAACTGCTCTAGCAGTTTGTCACCCCATTCCCATTCAAACATGATTCTAGGATCACCTATTTTTCTTGATGAATGCATCCAGCAGTGGTAACGGAACTGAAAGACAGAATGCTACTTTCATTTCCAGTACTGAAATCCTGTGGTGGATTTGCCATATACATATGAACATTTGTTTCATAGCTTTTAAAACCTAGAATTGCAATAAGGTTAACAGTCTTAGGCGGTTCTGAACCTCTTAATTTAATATGCAAATGTATGTTTGTGGTTTAGAAAAGTTGTGCTTACTTGCCAAAAGATGAATTGCTTTCTCACCCTGCAAAATAAGTTTGGGGCGGGTGTTACGCTGGTGGGAGTGAGTCTGGGAAACCAAGATTGCTGTTGTAATGTTTCCAATAGGAGCACATTCCCAAGCACCAAATGCACTTTATTAAAGGTGGGGAGGGAACATCCAATGTGATTTGTAAGTAATAAGCCTTGTCCTTGAGACTATTTCTGTGTTCTCAAACTTGGTTTCCCGATTATATAATCCATTAACTTTTCTTGAAATCTCAAAATATCTGTGGCTGATCTTTTCTATGGGTTAACAAATTGCCTGATTAGTTCAGGGAGCCATTCAACATTTGGTGGATAAATTCCTTTTTATAGAGTAAAGAGCCAGGTTGCTTTTTTTTTTTTTTTTAATTCTTATGGGCCCTTTAATTCATGGGAGGAGTATGTGTGACAGGAAAGCGTTGGAATTAATCTGAATAGCTGGCATAGGGTAAGCACTATATACCCTACTCTAATCAGCCTGGGATTCTAAAAGCTTGCTAGCTGCCTGTTAGAGTAACTGTCCGGCTTCTAGTGGCAGATAGGGGGAATTATGTCAATCTCTAGGGAGCATAGTAGAGCACTCCCTGATGTACTCATAATTCTGAAGGGAAATTGGGCCTTTTTATAGGCTTTCTGAAGTGCTCAAGTTCATACAAAGAATTGTGGGTTGTTTAATGTTTTTAAAAGGTTTTTCTAATTGCCATACTTCTCCACCTCCCTCCCCCCCCCCTTAAGTGGCTTCAGACTTCCATAGAACTTTTTGATTTTTAAACCAGTCTAATCTCTCAAACTATCTAGTTAGGAAAAAACTATTGTAACTGAATGTCTCTGATACTTCTTCCATTTTAATAGAGACATTTAGTCTGGTTTAAAAGCTTTCTGGGGTACTTGTTATAAATGACTGATTTAAGCTTGACAGGTTTTAATTATAATGTCTTTATACGCAAGTTAAGATGCTTAATGCTAGTGAAAAGTTCTGAATACAAAGGAAACCTGTGTCAAGTTGTGGAGCCCTCTTACCCATCTTAATTGCTTTTGGTTTGAACTTTGACATTAACTTTCCCATATGTGTCTTGCTAATTGTTTTGCCTCGTCACAAGAAGTTTTTTAGTTGGACTTCATAGAACTCTTGTAATTTTTTAAATTTTTTTTAGTCTTCCAGGTGATCTTCCAAAGGCCAAAATTTACCCATTTTGCTCACCCTCTAACACTACAACATGATTACTTTCCTTGGGGTCACATTACACCACCTTTGACCACGCTGAATAGTACCTTGCTCCATGAGTAAAAATGGAACTTCTTGTGCAGTAAAGTACTATTGTACAAGTGTAAAGATGGCTGGGTCTGGACCTAAGTGTCTTGGCAGCTTAAAAGTTCAGTTAAAACCGTGATTTTTCAAACTTTTGTACTGGTGACCCCTTTCACATAGCAAGCCTCTGAGTACGACCCCCCCCCCAACTAAAAACACTTTTTAAATATATTTAACACCATTATAAATGTGGAGGCAAAGCGGGGTTTGGGGTGGAGGCTGACAGCTCACAACCCCCCATGTAATAACCTCACGACCCCCTGAGGGGTCCCGACCTCCAGTTTGAAAACCCCGGAGTTAAACAAGCTTCCAGTGAATCTCTGCGGTACATTTTTGTATGTAACTTTTATAAGTAATGCCTTAAGTATATTGTTCCTTTTTAGGATTGTTGGTGTCTGCATAATTTTCCCCATGTGATCCAGCTTCGGTACTTCAGTAACAAAGGTTAGTTGTATCCTTTTCCTTAGAGAAGTGTGAGTTGCACCCAAGCAGTAGAAAATTAGCCATGAAAATATCCACTGAGAGCAAATTCTTTCCCTGTGTTCTGGAGAGTGCATTTACAAGTTTGAATCCAAAATTGATTTGGAAAAACTCTAATCTAAAATAACCCTGATGTTAGCAATGTGTATCTAACTCCTGCTAGACACTACTGTTCTGGTTCAATGCATTGGCACACAATTCCCTGATGCTGTGAAATTGAAACTCATCTGAAGATTCAAACTTTTCTAAAGAGATTGCAGGGCACTTAAGGCTTTCTATTTCATTAGTAAGGTGAGAGTAGTTCTTTTCAGCGGTCAGGAATTTTACGATGAGGTGTCCACTCAAAACACAGACTACATCAAGCAGTTGGGACTTGACTGTCGAAATGGAAGGAAGGTAAAGTACACTAATTGGAATTTCTTGTCCTGCGTTGTCAAAAGTTTGGAGGTGAAGCTCGACGTTTACTACCCATTTGAAGCATGTTTGGGAATCCACTGAACCACTGCAATAAACAGAAGAGCCATTAAGCACAAATTGATGTGGACTCAATCCAAGTTCCAGAACATCCCAAATTTCAGAGGCTTTCAGATCTGGGTTTTTGGTTTGTGCTCATCTCTTTTAATAATAATAATAATTAATTAATAATTAAAAAAAAAGAAAAAAAAACCCTGCTAGTTTTACACTTACTTTTTTTATTGTGTCAGTGAGAATTAAATGGAGCATAAGTAACTGGTCTTCAGAGCAGACTTCCTCTTAAAGAGGATCTGTTGCTGTATAGAGCATTTGTAATGGTGAACTACATCCAGTGTGTAGGCAGCAAGTCGTATGTTTTTGTGCTGGTGGTGGTCTGAGGTCCAAGGAATAGGATTAGAAAGGTATTATAGGTTAATGAAAATGGTTCCCTTGGGATCAGCTTGAATGCAGCCCAGTGGTCAGCCGTAAAATGAGGAGAGTCTCATGTGATCCTGTCTCCTCATATTCTGAGTACCGTGGTACTAGTAAATGCTGTATATAGTAGAATAGACTGTATTTGCACTCTATTTTTGTGCTTTCGTGGGTGCAGTAAACTAAATGTCAGAATAGTTTGTCCCAGACCCTGAGTGTTCGTTCCATTCTGGAATATTGAGCACATTGCCACATAAGTATTTTCAAACTTTTTGTGCAATGCACAAAAAATGTCTTGCAGTTCCCCCCCGCCACTTTGTTGCCCTTTGTCTGTGTAGCACTCGAGTTAAAGCCACGCATGATTTACCCTAAAAAAAAAAAAAGGTGGTATTGAAGGAATGTAAAGAAAGTTGGCACCAACGAATTACTCTGATAGTTACTAATTTTTGTCGCTCCTTTTCAAGGTGTTTACATGTTAGACTTATAGCATAAAGGGCCAATTGTGTATTGCTAAGCCCTGATTTAGCAATATAAATAAAAATGGATTAAAAAAACCACTCTGATCTATGCTATATGACTAGTTACTGGCTAATTCCAGGTCTAACAGATATTAACAAGCTTTTCCTGTGCATTAAAGGGGAAGGGTAGTGGCCCATGCTAATGTCAGTTTTCTCAGCCACCATCCTCAGAGAAGACTTCAACTGGTTAAGGCTGCATGGAAATTGTTGTGGGTTGGGTCACGGGCCTGCCTAAGTAAAGACAGGACCAGATCAGGAGAGTAAACAGGTGAGTGGAAGCAGTGCTGCGACCTGGCACATGTTTTTTCTGCCCATCCTCCACTACATTCAGATACTAATAGATTTTGAAGGCATCAGGGAGCATTATGATCATCCAGTCTGACCTCCTGCATAATGCTGGCTGTAGAATTTCACCAAACACTTCCTGCATCAAACCCATAACTCTGAGCTAGTACATTTGAAAAAATACATTCTGCCTTCTAATTAATATCAGAAGGTTACAGCAAAGGAAACCATGCTAAACTTTCCACAGGGCAGGAGCATTGGGGAACTTTCTTGGGAATTGGGGTGCTATTTCAAAGTTGTGGTGGTAAGGAGGCCTTTTCAGTATAATCCTTTACTTTGGGTCTGGTATGTGTTTCGCAGGTCCAGTGTTGCTTCAGGATTGTTGATTGTAGCTCAAGGCTCATTACAGCAAAATGTTCTCACTGCTTACTAAACTCCCCCCTCCCCCCAAATATAGAATTCTTTCCTTCTTTACTCTGACCTACACACTAACAAATTGGTTTCTTAAGCATGTGTGTACACAAACAAGTAGTTTTATCTTCTCGGTTGCCCCGTAGGTTTCCTCAGGAGTGTCTACGCTATGAGCTCTACAGAGGCACAGCTGCAACGTGTGGCCATGCCATTGCAGTGCTGTAGTGTAGAGTTTTCCTATGTTAATAAAGGGGTTTTCCATTGATGTAGGTGGTCTGCTACCTCTGCTTCTCCCTGAACAGTGGTAGCTAGGTCGATGGAAGAGTTCTTCTCTGTTTAAGCTTGAAAGCTTGCTATTCTCACCAGTAGAAGTTGGTCCAACAAAAGGTGGTACCTCACCCATCTTGTCAGTTTAAAAATGTAGCACTTGCGAACAGTGAAAGCATAGTTCTATCGGAGATACCACAGTTTCCCCTCTTAAACTGAGGAAAAATTGGTAACTGTTATCTGTTGGTAATTCTTTACATTTTTTTAATGGTGACCACTGTACATACAACTGTCTCCTGACTATCTTCATCTGGAGACTTGAAACAAATTTGAGGGAGTCCCGGGGACACAAACTTCTATATACACTAGAGCAATGTGTCATTCTGGAATATTAGCTAGGCAGAAATTTTTTTACCTTTGGTAACCTTGGTTTTCTGCCACTACTTTCATGAGACAGAATTCCAGCCTGCTTTATTTTTAAGTCAGCAAACTGATTATATATTGTAAAAGATCAGTGTTTTCATGGGTGAATAGTAATTACTGAGTAATGGCTTAAAACATTTCCTGAAGGAACATAAAGCTGTTTTTAAAAGTCAAGAGTACATTAAAAGGATTACCATGTAGATTTGATTTTTAGATAACGCTAAAATGGATCCCAAATGGACTTATGAAAGGGGATGCTATCTCTTTAATGGAAAGTGCATGGTCTGACAGTTAAGCATGCAAATGGTTTGTACTTATTGCTGCAAAGAAGTGGGTTGGCTTTTTTTTTTTTCTTCTTTCAACAAAGGAGGAGGAAATGGCTCCCCCCAGCCCCCTTCCAACTTTTGATAGCAAATAGGCTTGTCTGGTAGTTGCTTGGGAAGGTAAAAAGACTAGGTTTTTCAGGATAACTGCATCTTTATGAATCATTAGAGAGGTATGTTTCATGACACTAGAAGGTCAATAGCAATTGTATCTGTTACATGGATTGAATTAAGTGGAAAGACTCTGTCTGCACTCTTTAAAAGTGGATTCTTGCTCATCTTTTGAAAAACCCAGGGGAAATGCAATTAGATCCTTGGAGGTAAAGGTGAAGAGTTGACTGTGAAATGCACTAATTCTGTGCAGGGGGTGTATTTCAGAGTGTGAATCTGTTGTAAGCTTTTTGGGGGTCTTCCTACTTACATATTGTGATGACCTGTGATGGCTGTAGCTTTTGATGTGGCTTTTTTTTTTTTTCAATGACTTTCTAGCTATTGATGGCTTCAAATATTGCCTCTGGCTTCAATATTATTCCCTTTAAAAACATTTGAAAAGCATATATCCATATTTCATTAGGCTTTGGTTGGTTTCGGATTCTTTTGTGGTAGTGCACAAATTTGTATTGTCTCCAAAATTCTTGAGAAACTTCTGTAGGCCTGTGAAAGCTTTGGATTAGAGAGTTATTATTGCCTGAATTAGGGTTTGTGACAGATTGCTTCATCTGTGTACACAGAGCAGAACATCAAATGGCCATTTGGCAGTGGGCACTGAAATTCTATTAAGGTTGCCGAAAGCTTAAGCTGACAATGTGTATGTCTGCAAAAAGGAAAAAGAAATGATGATCTTACAATGATACAGCTCTGTTCACCTGAAAGTACTCACTAATTTAAAATAAATAAATAAAAGAACCTACATTAAAGCAGTGGTATAGACTCACTGTTAAAACTGAGTTCAGACCTGTTCTGTATCCTTTTTTAATATGTGTACTTCTTGCAATCTAAACAGTAATATATTCAGCCAGACACTTAACAGAAAATTAGGATATTAATAATAATAATAATAACAAAGTATTACTTGTGCATTTAGAGTTGACTTCAACTTTTATTCCCCCAGTTTTGGGGGGGATTTTAATTCTATAGACTTAAATTAAGGTTTTTACATTTAATTTCTTTTCTTTTTAAAAATAAAGAGGAAAGAAGTTGGCTTTGTTGCAATATTGGTAGTTTAGTTACCCTAAGTGAAGGGTGAGTTCTCACCTTTGTTGCCATTTGTCCTGGAGGCGGATCTGTTTTTCTATTTGCTTTGGTAGTTAAATGTTCTGCATAGGAGAACCAAAGAACTTAATTTTGTTTTAATGGTAACTTAAAAATTTGTAGAATATGGAAAGAATTCCAGCCAAATGTGAAATGACTGAATCTGCAATATTTTCCCACCAGCGAGTTTCTCATGTCTCTACTAAGGTGCTTTAGGTTGTTCTTTCACTTGTAACTTTATTTATTTCTACTTTCCCTGTCCCCAAACAACTAAACAAAGGTACTAATAATCCTCTTAAAATGGCAGCCCATGCCAAATTTCAACTCAACTGATTTTGCTTTAGCGGTGTCTTTAAGAGATTCGAATATTCTGACACTGGGGAGACAGGAGGTGAGAAATGTGGTTTTAGTTAATTCTCCCAGAATTCAGAACTGTTGCATGGATTTTGTGAACATGCTCAAACCCCGCCCCCCCCCCCAAACCCCAACAAAATCTGTAGATACTCTGTGTCTTTGGAAAGATGCAAAACCTGGAAAACTTAAGTCCACAACTAGAATATTTTTATGAGCATATAAAAATGTTACGTATGGAAGCTGTTTTGCAACCTTCACCATTGTGGATTCCATCTAGTGCCTGGCGTGTTTTTATTTTACACCCACACCCAACCAACCAACCACAAGTTGTTCACTTGTATGCACTAGTATGTAATGGAGATTGGCCTAAACTAGGCATCTGAACACCCCAAAGGAAGGGAGTTTGGATTCTGAGCCTTAATCCAAATTTTGTGGTTTAGGTCCATCTGTATGCAGTTCTTGGATAAGAAATGAAGAGGAGTGACTTTGGATATCTGTGTCTGGGTGGCTCAGTCGGGGATCCGGGGGGAGGGGGGTGGGGATCTGGATGCACAGGGGCTTGTTGGGGGGTTCTGAGTGCAACACACACACACACACACACACACACACACACACACACACACACACACACACACACAGCAAACCTTGGGATATCTAACTATGAATTGTTCTGAACCTCAGTTTTACATCTCTTCTTAGAAACTGTCCCCTGCAACAACAGTGTTCCTTATTATACTTGAGGAATTTGTTCAATAATGACTCAGAGGAAAGAATGCCACCATATGAATTCCCAAAGCCATACTGAAATCACCCACTGCATATCACAGCACAACACTAGAATTGTGAAATGATCATGGGTTTTCTGTAATACATTCATTTTTGAAATTATTCATTGAATAATTTTGATGAATATGACTTGGTCTATAGCTCGTTCATAAGCAGTTTGGTGCATATATTGAATATTTTGGTTGTACATGCATCACATGGTAATGTTCAGCTCATTCATTGGATGCCCTAACTCATTAAATCAGGTTCTGAAGCAAATATTCAAGGTTGCAAATACTGAAAATGTACTGTTTGGCTTGATAGTTTCCTGTTTAGCAAACAAGTTTGCTAGAATATTCACAGAAGAAAAACACAGTAGTAGTACGAGCACAGTCAAAGTGTTTTTGTTTTAAAAATAAGACTGAAAATTCTCTAAATCCTCTTCTTGCCCAGCTCTGCTTATGTTGATGTTGAGACTATGGAGCTTAGAAATGATGTCAGATCCTCTGATGAAAGACACCACAAGAGTGCTGCTTATTTACTGTGTTGACAAAAGTTAATAAGATTACTTTACTCTTCAGTTGCCATTTTGTCTTTTGCAGCCAAATGCTAGTTTGTTACTGGAAGGTCAGTTTTTTAAATTAAGCTATTAGATGTTGGAAATAAGATTTCTTTAAGTACTCTGAAATACCAGGTTAAATTGCCTGTGTATCTCCCAACTTGCCAAAGTGCGATCTCTAAGCACAAATTGCTTTAAGCCCTTATTACTTTAGGAATTCAATGTTCCATCTACCCCCTTCTTATATTTGTTTTTGCAATTAATGTAGCATATGCACTGAGAAGAATTGTAGCCTCTGGTTTCCAACCTGAAGCATGTTGGTTAATTATGTTTGGAAGCACCGAGCAGCCATTTAAGCAATAGTTCATGGCTGAACAAAACATTATCACAGTGGTCCCCAGATGCCTGTGTGCTAGGTGTTGTACAAACCTATATGGAGATGTAGTCCTTGCCCTGCAGAGTGGCAGTCTGCTACTATGTTTTGGGGGAGGGGAGGGAGGTTACCCAGTCTGTTGTTGTTGAGAAGTTATTATGATGGTAAAAGCGCTAATCTGTGGAAAAGTTTAAAAAGAAGTTGCTGAAGGAAAGAGTTAAAGCCATCTGCCTGAAAGCATTGTGTAAAACATACACACAATGTTGGGGAAATAAGCCAATTATGTGTGCTTCACAGGAGGTGGGGGAGTGACCTTTGTGTATAATTAGTTCTTTTATTTAAAGCAAAGATTTTGAATAGAATAACTAATTAGCTGTCATAAATGGCAAATTGAAGATTTTGGCCAGATTCCTTAGGGAATGTGGGAGGACTTCCCTCCTCCCAGCCCATACTGTAGGCTCACACACTTTCCTCATTAGGGTTGTTTTTAGTTCTTTGCAGTGGTAATGAGAAGTGCAGTTGCTGCTCTTAACTGAGCCCCCTCTAACAAGGCATGAAATGCAGGTGGAACAGAACTGCCTTCAGCTACTGCTGCTTTAATATGAAGCATTTTAGATGTATTGGTAGGTTTGAGGGCTGTTGGGGGAAGGAGGGGAGGGCTCGAAAAGTCACGGTGATCTCAGCTGCGTATTATGCTCTGGACTTGATTGTATAAAACACAAGAAAGCCAGGAAGCCTTGAGGCATATATCATTAGCCAGCAGTCCACATTACTCTTTCAGACCAATTAACCTTTAGAGTTGCATTAAAGAAATTAGGTGGTGAACTTCCATGCTTTCAGACAGGACCAGGAGCCCTCTTGCAGAACAGAGCACTGTAGAGACGTACATCACAGCACCCTTTCAGGTAACCATTTATTTAAATGTGTGGCCCACCTTTTATAAAAGTTTTCCAGTCTCTTGAAAATGAAGATATACAAGCGGTGCCCGTAGAGGTATAGTTACAAATTGCCACATGAATAAAATATCTGGAAAATGATTTAGAAATGTTTGGGGTGTATTTAGTTGATACTTGTGGTATAACCCCGCTGAATAATTTTCTTGAAAGACCCTTGACAGAGAAGATATAGGCTGATTAAAGCCCATTTGTCAGCCCTGGAGTAGAGGTAAAGTTTAGCTTACCCTGTACAATAACATCCTCTTTAGACACTGTCGTAAATTTCAGTATGACCAGAGGGTGGTGTCTATAATTTTTTTTAATGTGTGTTGGAGCTGTGAGCGCTAAGTATAGCTTTTATTTTGTATTTACCAGCAGCAAGTCTATTAAGTTGTAAAGGGCAAGGAAGGGAATATAGGTTGCCAAAAATAGAAAGTCTTCATCTACTGTTTCTAAGAAAAGGTACCATGGATGGTGAGCAATGGGAGTGCAGGGGGGGGAGAGAGAATGGAATTTGATATCATTTGCAAAATTTAGTACTCTATCAAAATTCCTTTTTAATACATCTTGATTATGTATTTAAACAGGTAAGCATCGGCATGTTACTTTTCCCAGCTCTACAGATTTATGCTACTTTATAACGTTAGCTTGACCAGTGCGCGTGGGACTGTGCCTGAGGTGGTCTGTTAACTCTTGGGGGCATTCTGTGCCACTGCACATGTGCAGAATTTCTATCCCCTGCAGATTTCTTTGCTTCCCCTCAGAAAAATGACTTTCTGATGGGGAAGCAAAGGGAAGCCACAAGAGCAGTCATGCAACCCTCCCCAGCAGTATGTTTTGGGTGCCCAGCGCAGCCAGAAGAGAGGTAAATCACTGTGGGGTGGGGAATAGGACTTGGGAAGACCTGGTTGGTGGTTCAGCTGTTAGTGAACCACCCCGATGAGCCACCCACATCCAGATCCCCACCCCACAAGCCCCAAACATCTGCATCTGGATCCCCACCCCACTGAGCCCCATTTCCCTCAGCATCTGGACCCCTCACTGAGCCCCCCACCCACACACCCCCTGCTTAGCACCAACCACCTTCACCTGGACCCTCCCTGCAGAGTCCCATTACAGTTGCACCCAGAACCCCCCAACAAGCCCCTGTGCATCCAGATTCCCCCCTCCTCCCTGGATCCCCCACTGAGTCACCCGCACCCAGATTGCCCCACACAGAACCCTCTCAACCCACACCTGGATCCCCTACACTAAGCCCCTCCACACTTGGATCCTTCCTTGCTGAGCCTGCCTGGTATACGTGGGGTGTTTCTGGGGGCAGACCCAGTACTTGCGCTGTATCAGGGTTTCATGTAGCCTCACTGGGGGGATATGATTGCACAGTGATCTCCCACTTCTGGGCAGCCCGTGGCGTGTGCTCCCCAATGTCATGCTGGAGCCTCCACATTTAGTTAACAAATAAAATTTGCAGAATTTTAAAATATTGTATGCAGAATTTTAAATTTTTTGGTACTGAATTTTTAAATTTTTGGCGCAGAATGCCCTCAGGAGTATCTGTTTGGGTTTTTTCGTTAGCACCCATTTCAACACCACATTTCGCCAGTCCAAATGAACTGTATTTCTTGCTTTAGAGCCTTAGGCTGTGTTGACACTGCCACTTTCAGTGCTAAAACTTCTGTCGTTCCGGGGTGTGAAAAAACACCCCCCCAGAGTGACAAAAGTTTTAGCACTGAAAAGCACCAGTATAGACAGCGCTTTATTTCTGGGAGCCACGCTCCCGGTGATAAAAGCTACCACCGCTCATTAGGGGTGGGTTTTTTTATCACCGGGAGAGCCCTCCCCGCGGCGATAAAGTATGTCTATGCTGCCCACGTTCCAGTGCTGCCAGGGCCGTGCTCTAATGTGGGTAGTGTAGACATACCTCTAGATAAGTACTAGAAAATAAATAATACCCCAGTGGTGTTTCATGATGTTAAGGTAAGGAAGTGACTTACTAATAAAAATTTGAGGCTCTGAATACTGGCTGGCTGGCATTATTCAGCCATGTTTGTTTTTCGGGGGGGGAGGAGAGTGGAGTTTGGTGTTATACCGGCCCTGTCTTCTGAGATTTCCCTGCAGGGCTCAGGCTGTAAAGTTACAATGCTTTGGAGACTCTGCTCACTCGTTGTTTGGAATGAAATGACAAGTACCCTGTGAATCCAGGCTGATAAACTTTGGCAGTTTTGAAATTTGTTTCACACCTCACCTGCCATGTCAATGTGCCAGCTAATTGCAGTCAAAACTTTGTATAGTTCCATTTGTGCTCCATCCAGATTGGTTAGGGTGTTGGGGGTGGGGAGCCTTCTAGACCAAAATGTAATTTCAAAACGCTGAACCTGACCAGCACAGGTTGACCTTGCTCGTTATTATCTGAGTGGGAATAGCAGCTTTGAACATCATATGATCTCTGAAATGCTGGCTTTTTTCATTAGAAAACCCCCTGCTGAAAACTGACCAAGTGTGTGGCATTTCTTTCCTTCTAAAAAAGATCTTCACTGCTTTTCTGCTAGTTATTAGCAGAAAATTGGAAAGTGTTGCTCTCCTCCTGTTCACATGAGCCTGCCTCTCCTAAGACAATTGTGTGCACAGAATGGAGACTGTAGAGATTTGAGAGAGTCCTCTGCCTACAGGCCACATATGGGACAAGAAACGGTACTGTGGTTCACTAATCATCCTTAACAGACTACTAGTGACCCCCTTACAATTTAGTTCAAGCCCTGCTTAACTTTTATTAAGGGAAGTTTCCCTCCTGTATTGATTAAACTAACTTTCTGAAATGTTTTAAGAAAGGAAACTGGATTTTCCCTCCATCCCTCACAGCCTCAGCAGATGTCCTGAGCTTACCGCAGTTATTAGGAGCCCAACTTTTTGAGTGAAGGCAAATGTCATTTTTTTTTCTTTTTTCCAAGAAAGTCTTGTACTCCTAAGTCACTGAGGTGCTTTAGAAAACCCCACCTATATAACTGTTTTCTGTTTGGAGAAAGAGTCAATTAAACTTAATGTTTAAACCTTGAAACCAGAGGCATCTACTGTTCCTGGGATGGGTCTGATGCAGGATCTCCAGACTTGTTTAAGATCTCACGAATGACATGTGGTTCCATGTAGGGATGGGGAAGGAGATCTGTAAGTTGCTGAGCTGTTTCAACAGCATATTTATGAATGAAAGTGTGTGTGTTGATAAAGCAAACCACCAGAGGAACATAACCTGGGGTTTGGTATTTTTCGATGCCTGCTAGATTTCCACTGATGTTTTAAACTTGGGTGGATATGCATAGATTTCTTGTAGTATAAAGTTAATAACTACAAGAACAATAACGTTTTGTAGGGGAGTAGAGGCTACTACAGGTGAGGCAGACTACTCCAAATTGAGTTGATTTTGTTCTACGATGTACAGCGTTTCTTTCTTGCACTTTCTGTATGAGCTTGGGTAAGTTAAACTCCTCCTTTATTCATGTTGTATTGAAAAATTGAAAACCGAGCCTTACCCATGAAATTTGTCCAAATATGAAACAGTCTTATATAGATTGTATGGCTCAGGAAGCAGACTGGGGGGGGGGGGGGAGGAAGTGGTAGTGCGTTCTTCCAAACTCTGCACACAAAACAAGCTCCACCCCTGTGAATATCCAGAATGAGAAGCTGCTCACAGTAGATTGTGGAAATATTCAAAATATGATTGTGTGTTTTTTGGCTTCCCCCTCCAGGTCTGCACTACAGCCTATGTCAGCAAAACTTAAGACGCTCAGGACTGTGAAGGAATAGTCACACCCCTGAGCGACAAAAATTACACTGGCATAAGCACTTGTGTGCACAGCTTCTCCCGCCAACGTAGCTTCCATTGCTCGTGAAGGCAGGGTTTTCTGCCGACGGGAGAGCTCTCTCCCGTTGGCCTAGAGCATCTTCACCAAACGTGCTGCAGATGTGCCTCTGTAGCACCATATCTATAGACCTGGCCTTACGTGAAGAATGAAATAGTAGACACTTAACTCAGATGGCCAGGGATGATGATTTAACCCTCTGTTGAGATGAATGGGGCAGTTCACGCCTCTCAGAGCTGCTGTTCCAGGCGTTCAGCTTAAGTTTCAGAGCCCATACTGTGAAGTCCAAGTCACAACTTCAAAGTGCTGTTGGTCCTGCTATTTTTAGAGCTCTAATGCAAACCCCATTTGGTGACCCAGTCTGAGAGGTTTGCTCCAAAATACTATGCAGACATACCCTTAGAGATGGTAGCTTCAGAGAAGTACCAGTACAACATGTAGGCACCTACTAGCTATTTTTGAGCCCTGATATATGTACAGTAAATGCATATGCGGCTGGCAGAGAATGAAAAAATTAGATACTGACACACAAAGAGCTCCTGTTTAAAATCTTGTTAACATGGCAGCAGCAACTTTATATATAATGTTAGCAGTATATTTTAAGTATCTTGAAGAACTATAAAGGTTTGAACTCAAATTGCTAATGTTTGTCACAAGCCGAGCATACCCAGGACCGAAGGGGATAAAGAACTGCTGTCAAGCAAGGGTTTTTCCTACAGCATCCCAGAGTATTGATCGAAACACATGTTGTGAGTTCAGTTTTTCTGGATCCCTTTCACGACTTGGCAGCTGAACAGCTGGCACATGATTTGTGATCACCTGCATCAGAATTGCAATCTCTTGTGATCACCCGAAACTTGATTTTCCTAATGTCGACAACTAGCAACTTGGATTGTGTCTTCTTCCTTGCTTTCCATCCACGAGTGATCGGCAGCATTGACATCGGAGGTTTTTAAGGCAGCCATTTGAAGAGTATCTAGATGAGGTATTGGAAACACAGTTTTGCTATGCAAAAATCAATGTTTCTGTCCACTTTTGAATGACAAATAAGATTATGGTTATTTTTAACAGGCAAGGCTGAAGTTATACAATTTGTGGCCAGACTAACCGCGCTAATACAAAGGAGTGGAAAGCCCTTTGCCCACCCCGGAACCCAAGTACATGATTAGTCAACAAATCCCGTCCAGTACTATGTGGTGTTGCACCTCTTTAAGGACCTTGGAGAGTCTTGGATTACATATATCAAGCCAGTTTAGTCCTGTAATCCAAAATGTTGTATTACTGAATAGAGAGCTGTTTTCTCTTCCCTTCTCCAGTGTCTAGAGATACTGTCTTTCAATATGATTCTTACATTTGGGGAAGCCTGGTGCTTGGTTTCAGTAAGCTCAGAAAGTTGTAAAAAAATGTTTACTGTTGCTACTGAAACCTACTTCTACATCCAGTTATTGTTTCTATGCAAAGGTCTCCATTCTGGCAAAGTATTGCAATCCTTTGCCTGTAGAGTTAGTCTGCTGGTGTGGGGTTTGAGCTGGCACGTGATTATCTCTTGATGGGAAATATTCTGAGGGGGAGATCAGCTGGAAAAGTGGAGCTCCTTCTCTTTGCTCCCTAAATGCCCAAGTAAAAAGCACAGTGTGTAGAACCCATGAGTCCCTTTCCTGTCTCTTGTGAGCGTGTCTTGCAATATCATGGCTGCTCAAATTTTACCCCTGCGTTCTAAGATAGGTTCCACTTCTGAATTTTTGCGGTTCGCGGGGGGTTGTTCCTGGGTTTTCTTTAGAAAACACTTCTGTGCTTGCTCAAAAATCTTTTTCCTACTTTTGGGCAGCCTGATGGCACCATGTGTTTCGGAGTAGCATTGTTGATTTGTGTGTGGTGGTGGAGCTGAGGCTTAAATTTTCACTTACTATTACATAGTTGTCGCCACTGTCTCAAGTTGGAAGATATTTCTCAGCAAGTGGATTTTGAGCCTCTGACAGCCTAGAGCAGGAGGGCTCTTTTAGCCTTAAGAATTTTTGAATGTTACTTGACCTGTCTCCACAGTACCGAGACCACTTTGATAACAAATGGATCAATAGCGCACTGTTTGTGCAGAAGTGTCTTAAGTGCTGTTGTCCTCCACTTGCAGCTCTGACAGAGCAATTATTACTGTAAGAGTGGTGGGTTCTACATGTGCCAAGCGTTAGTCACCCTCAAGCCCCCCTGGCTTTTAAGGAAAGCAGCAAATGTCACTTATTACAGCAGCGCTAAGTAGTGCCACTCAGGTTAAGGGGCTGTTAATAATTCCAATATCAAGCTGCTGCTTCCTAGGATCTATAACTTGCTATAAAAACTGTGTTCTAAAATGTTGCACCAGAGCAGATCCTGTCCCACCCCCACTGTTGCCAGCACCACCACCTTCTCATCTCCCCAACTTTGTCTAAGCCAATTCGGCCATGTTCTGGAGGCCCAGCTCTCTCATTTCAATGTGGGTGTGATATGGGGCGGAGCCAGCAATAGACACTTTGAAGCTCTAGGTAAAATGGCATTCTGACTCCTTATATAGTCACTTCCCCCATCTAGTTCACTTACAGAGTGCACTTTTTTTGCCCACTCAGCCCCATGAAACCATGTCTGTTTCCTTTGCCCTTGTGCTCCAGAGCAAATCTCTCCCCTTTCCCTGTGAGGAACCTGAGGGGTGGTAGGATACAGGCTCACTCCTTCCAAAGCAACAGGCGAGCAGCTTCTCTCCAAGACTTCTGGGCACAGAGCTCAGAGAACAGGAGTCCTGTGGTGACTGGGTACCCAGAAGGGAGAGGCGGTCTGTAGGGAAGTTGGAGGCAGGGAGGAGCAGGTTATTGGAAAGTTGGAAGAGGAGCCCATGAGAGTCAGTGTACTAACAGGCCTGGGGGCTTTGGTGCCCTGGGGGCTCAGATAGGCTCTTGGTGTCCTATCACCATCCAGGGATTTGGTGGCCAAAGAACTGCTTTCTCCCCAGACTCCCTGATTGAGAACCTAGCCCCTGCTCTGTGCCAACTATTTCCCTGACATGCTTGCACGCATCTCTGCTGTCTGGCAGGGATGTCCGGAATCTGAATGGGGCCCAGAGTTTTTGGTACCTGCTCTAATGGCACAAAGCAAAGGGAAAGCCCAGGTTAGCCAGTTACCTGGAAATACCTCCTAGGTGCTAGTGCAGAGCCCTTGACGTAAGCAGCACTGTTAAAGAATCATTGTGCTCTGGTTATTCTCAGTTGCCCTCAGAGGCCTGGGGCAGCATAGGTTAGAGCAGCCTGATGCTAGTTTTCATCAGGGTCTTTGTGAGGGAGGAGGGTGCAAAGAGTTACAAGGGTGGAATTTAGTTTTCTTTGCCCCCACTTTCCTCCCCTTCTACCAATCTCAACTCAACACCAGACCAGCATTAAGGCCTTGGTATATGTGCCATTAAAATCTTCATGATTGCCTTTTCCTGTCTCGTTAATTGTCTGTTAATGCTAATTAAGAAAAAGAAAAATGTTGAAATTGCAACCAATTTATTTGCTGAAGGATTTTAAACTGACAACTTGGTGCTCAGGTCAGTTTATCATTTGGGAAACAACTATCACATCCTTGCAGGTGAACATCCCTCCCAAGATAAAACCTGTTCCTTTGATCACTGCTGCCGAAAGCTGTTTAGAACATGATCTCCTCCAAACCTGCAGCACTGAAAGTCACCAACAGTGCGGGAAAGCAATTCTGCTTAAAATATTTGTCTGTCTGTAAATGTCTCATGAATTGTAATGGTTTGTTTTTGTTTGTAGGTGTGCCGATGTTATCTGTACAACCAAAAGGGAAACAGAAAGGCTGTGCTGGCTGCAACCGAAAGATCAAGGACCGCTACCTTCTGAAGGCCTTGGATAAATATTGGCATGAAGATTGTCTAAAATGTGCCTGCTGTGACTGCCGCCTTGGAGAGGTTGGATCAACTCTTTACACAAAAGCAAATCTCATTCTCTGCCGCAGAGATTACCTGAGGTAAATACAGGTATATTCTGTGGGTTCTTCCTATAAGCTCCCAGTTCACTGCCAGCTGTTTATTTTTTCTAAACTTGTACTGTGTAAATATCCACACGCACAGTTTTTAGCATTGACTAGAAGTTAAATTGAGTACAAGATCCATAGCTTTCTCCTTTTTAAGGATGCCTTTGTTTGCTGTATTATACTTGATGGAACTGTTTATGTGTAAGACTTGGTAGTGAGGGGAGGGCATGCTTTATGGTATTTTTTTCAATTACGAGCTTACAAAAGAAAGGAATGTTTATTTTTAAAATGTAGGGCCAGATCATGATCTGGTGTAAACTGGCATAGTTCCTCCGACTTCAGTGCTATGTGGATACACAACTGCTGAGGGTCTGTCCCACTTGCCTTTCAATGGCAGCTTTTAAATAGACATTTAACTGTTTTCTGTCAGCCCCGCCCCCACCACCACCACCACAGCAAATGAGGCTCCTTGGTGATACAACAAAGCAAAACAGTGTATCAAAATAAGAGATCAGTTTTTTTTTAAATAGTATTTCCTCAGGAAATTTTATAGTAACCAGCAGTGACTCTTCCTCCAGGTAGAGCTATCCTCACCCATGTGCATTTGTAGTGAATAAAGCCTGTTACGCAAGGACAATTGTGACTTTTTTTGGATGGATATATGTAAATACGTATATATGGAAGCTTAAATGAGTCTTAATAAGATGATAGCTATAGTGTACTTTCCCTAATAATGGGGCTTAGTGCAAAAGTGAGGAGAAGTGAAGTCCACTATATAGAATATATAAAATAAATAAAAGAAAGGGGACATTGATAGTAATGACTATCAATCAGAAGTTAGGAATCCTAGAAAACTGATAAGGGAAGCAAAGGGACACAAGGAGATATCTATGGCCAGCAGAGTTAAGGACAATAAGGAGTTTTTAAAATATATTTGGAACAACAAGAATCCTGACAATGGTATTGGTCAATAATAATGCAGAAAAGGCAGAAATGTTCAATAAACATTTCTGATCTGTATTCAGGGGTGAAAAAAACAGATATACTCTCCTCATGTGGTGGTGGAGACACTTTCCATTCCACTGGTATCTCTGGAGGATGTTAAACAAAAGCTACTACAGTTAGACAGGCTGTCCAGCTAAAGTGCATCCAAGACTTTTAGATTTTTAAAAGAGCTGGCTGAGGAGGCCAGTGGACTATTAATGCTGATTTTCAATAAGTCTTAGAGAATTGGGGAAGTTTAAGAAGATTGGAAGAAAGCTAGACTCATGCCAGTTTTTTTTATAAAAGAGTAAACTGGATGACCCAGTTATAAGCCTGTCAGCCTGATGTCGATCCCGGGCAAGATAATGGAGTGGCTGATATGAGACTCAATAAAGAATTAAAGGAGGGTAATGTAATTGATGCAAATCAACATGGGTTTATGGAAAATAGATCCTGTCAAACTAACTTCATATCTTTTTTGATGACATTACAAGTTTGGTTAATAAAGATAATACTGTTGACATCATATACTTAGATTGCTGTAAGGTGTTTGACTTGATACCATGTGACATTTTTGATTAAAAAGCTAGAGCAATATAGAATTAACCTGGCACACATTAAATGAATTAAAAACTGGCTAACTAATAGGTCTCGGAATGTAGCTAAACAGGGAATCGAGGTCACTGATTCAGAGCGATCTGGGTCACTTGGTAAAGTTGGTGCAAGCAAACAATGTGTTTTAATACAGTTAAATATAAATGTATACATCTAGGAACAAAGAATGTAGGCCATACTTACAGGATGGGGAACTCTGTCCTGGAAGCAGTGACTGAAAAAGAGTTGGGGATCATGGTAGGTAATCCGCTGCAGATGAACCCCCAGTGTGATGCTGTCATCCATCATCCCCTGAATAGATTTTCAGCAATGAACAATAGACTGTTGTTAAGCCATTCAACATTTGTTAACCCTGTGGCTCCCAGAAACCAGCCATATTTGTGACAATAGTTAAAACCTTTCAACTATCTGGAATCAAAGTATTAATGGATTCAGGGTAATATTTTAAGGAATCTATAGTGTTTACATTTTAAAAATCAAATTTTCCTTAAAGTTTTCCTTTAAAAATAAGAAGAAATGGAGTTGAGAAATATTTGATTTTAATTAACTGTTACGGTGTTTAGAACTGGAACCTCACCTTGTAGCCCATCAGTGGAATCAGAGCATCTTTCCTCTAGTTATGAGTTCTGCACTCAAATCTCTCAAGGGCATATATGCAGTGCCTGTGCTATCAAGAGGGTCCATAGAATTTCAGCTGTCTCAGACCCAAGTATAATTGTATAGGTAGGCCACCCCTGAAGTGTAGGTGAGGAGAGGACTGTTTGAAGAGGGAGAAGAGACTGGGGTATGGAGCAGAGTGTTGTGGGATTTGCTTGGGAGGGAAGGACTGAGTACAAGGGTTTTGAAGAAGGCAGAGAGTAGAATAACAGAGGGAGGCTGGACTTTGGGGAAGAGACACCAGGGACAGCAAGGAGCTCTGAGTGCGAGAGATGAGGGAGAGACTGGGGAATTTGGCAGACAGTGACTTGGAAGGACAGATGATTTTAGAAGATAGGAAGAGAGAGGACTTTGAAGATTTGTAACACCGGTCAAAGACTGCTCCTGGCAGAGCATGGACCGTGAATACAGGGCAGCTAGCTGATGCTGTTGGGAGCATGAGGGAGTCCAAAGGAGGATGAAGCACCGAAGTGCTGGGATACTCATAGGAAGTAGAAGGGAGCTTGTGCTGCTGGGATTTCCTGGTAGGCTGGGGCTTTGTTCTCTCTAACTTCGTTCACAAAACTGAAGGGGAAAAAAGTGTGTACGCCCCTAGGCCGGGTCATAAGGGTAAGAAGTGCCATATAGCCTCCAGGTCAGTCTAGATACTCACATGAGCCTCATCACTGTAATATCGGAGTCTCTCTCAATCATCCAGGAGTTTATCCTCACAACACCCCTGTGAGGCAAGAAAGTCTCATCCACATTCTACAGATTCTTGAAACTTGCCCAAGGTCACACAAGAAATCTGTGGCTGAAACAGGAATTGAACACAAGTCTCTCCAGCACCACTCTGAGGAATGTACAGGTAATCCATGCTGTGGGTATTCTTGCAGGCAGTGGTCTGAGCCAGATTTCGAATTCTATTTGTCTTAACCTGGCACCCATCTCAGTGATTACCAAAGCTTTGACTCTACCATGGACTAACTCTATAACTTGGGTGCGTCGCATCACTTATCTGCCTCCGTCTATAAGCCAAATATAACTACAGCACTTCTCTCTCCCTCTTTAGGATGTGTGTGGGGTCAGTTAGAATTTGTACATAACTGTGAAAGTGTAAAGCAATGTGTTGGTGGTGAGAATAATGAATAGCTTACTTCACAACAGTTCAGTGGAGGCTTTCTCTGTGCCAAGGAATTTTAGCTACTGCAGGTAGAAGGGACTTTGGATCATCACTATCGGATACAAAATATGAGAGATCCATCTAATCTTTCATTGACTGACTCAAATAATGGCAGTTGCATATGCAGATACATGCAGTCTGTAACTGACTTCACTGATAAATTGTTTCCTCGGTTATCCTAAATTCTTCCTTTCTTAATTTCAGCTTGTGCTCGCTTTGACTACTGGAAAAAACCTCCTAGATTTTCTTTCTTGTTATAAATCTGCTTTCCAAAGCTCCCTTTCCAGAGTGTGCTACTTTAGTTCTCTTAACCTTTGTCATTTTCTAATAATCTGATAATTTATGCTAGCCTTCTTTAAATTCGCTAAGAATAATTCAGTTCCACATATTATACTTCCATTTATACATCCCTGTGTTTCTCTTCTGTTACTGCATGATTTCCATGTTCATGTTCAACTGACTGGGTTTTACTCTGTATAGCCACTCGTCCCTGTGTAAGGGTGTGCAGAAGTCTGATTTGGTAGCATTGTATTGCTATTGCGCACCGATGTAAAATGACTACTATGTACAGGGCAGGAAAAAGTTGGGCCCATTTTCTCATCAAAGATCTCTTGGTAGTACTAGTTCCCAACCAACATTCACCCATTTTGCTAGCTTCCTACCATACCACTTTGCATTTATCCTGATTAAACCTAGTTTTATTATTTTTCCTGTCTAACTCTCCTAGATCCCACCATTTTAATTTTGCCTCCCTTGCTGCTAGGCAGCCTCCTAACTTCATACAATGGGAAAACTTGGTGAACATGCTCTTCATTTGTTCTAGGTCACTTATGAAGACATTGAGCACACGATCTAAATCCGACTCTTGCTGAGGGGAGGGAAAGGTATCCATTGCGGGGGTTGGCTATTTAATACACTAGCAGCATTACTTTGTTCCCGTTCATCCATCAGTTAGGCATCCATCACATGATATACGTAGCCATGCCTTTGTTCAGACTTCTCTGAGAGCACTGTGTGGCGCAGCATTGAATGCCTTACTGAAGTGCCTAACGCTAACCAAATTCTCTGTTACTGAAATCATTGGGAGCTGCTTGGGTGCTCAGTGCATCTGAAAATCAGTCCACTTACTTAGGTTCCTAAATATGGACTTAGCTTTAGACAACCTTTTTTGAAAATCTTGTCCCTTGTCCACTACTAGTTTTATATGTAACACAGTGCCAGCTTTCCTGCGTAAGTTGATATTCCAATTGTCTTGTTCTGTGGCTCTCTCATAGATAACCAAATAAGATTTTTTTTCTTGTGAAAATGCTGCATTATTCTTGTTAATGTTAATGTCTTTAGCATTTGATTACCTCTGTTCATTTCTATTCGTCCTTGCAGCCTTTTCTGGTTTGTTTTCATCATTGTCCTGCCGGCCATATATGTTGTGTATTCTGCCACCTTTATGTTGTAATGTGTATCCATCATCTCCCACTTCCCTGTTTAAACCCTTTCCCGTCAACCAGGCCAGCTTTCTACCTAGAAGGTCACTTGCCACATCTGTTCAACTAGAAGCTCTCCACTCCAAATAGTCACTTCTGCCCACAGGATCTCTGAATCCATAACTTTTTTTTTCTCTACATCATCTCCTCAATCCTTAATTCACTTCCACTGTTTTTCTGCTTCACTCACAGAGAATTATCTAAGCCCTTCTTATTTGACTCCTTTCTTTAATGGCTTTGGAGCTAATATCCAAACTCTAGTAGGTAAGACAAAAAAGTAACATTTTCTACAGCAATTGGAAATGAATTAATGCTAAACTACAGTGGAATTAGACATGTTACAGATATATGTATACTAAATAAGTTCATTGCAGTGACTTAAAGTACAGTATTACAATGACTATCAAAAGAATTAATCACTGGCCGTTTACTGTGATTATGTGGTTCCCAAGAAGAGCAGGGTCAAATAATGGAATTTGGTACACTAAATATGTTACAAAGTCTTTACAAAGCTAAGAAGCAAGCCAGTTTTGAATCTATAAATGTGGACAGAGAAAAGGTAAATGAAACCTGATGGGAATAGTGCATATAATAGTAGGAGCACATAATCTATTGGTGTCCCATAGGCTTTACATAAAGGACAGAGGGCCTTTTTGAATGGATATTGGCCCATGTGGTATGGTAACTGGTGAGATCCACTGAGGAGCTCGAGCTGTTTGAGAATGCGCTGCCTCGTGATTAGTAAACAACTCCCAGCAGTGGACTTAGCTTCCCCCTTCACTTTGTTGGAGCACAAATCTATTCCCTTCCAATGGGGATTGTTGCCGTAGGTGGCACTTAGCATTCTGGCCAACTAGTGTGAAACAAACGGTGTATTTTCTGTGGTCATTGGCCGTGGTGCTTATTTGTGCATACATTTAAAGAAATACTAGATGACATGCTGTAAGTTGCTTCAGTTGCATTTTTGCTCGTTCATGAATGGAAACTTTTGAAGGTGCACCTCAGAACTCACCTATGGCTTCTGGGCTGTTCAGTGCTGTTCTTCTTTGGAGCCCCGGACAGGAATAGACATAATGCATAGATCTTTCCTGGAAGAAGTGCTATCCTGTTAACTGGACAGCTGTGACTGGTGCATGGAACTGGCATGAGAACTAGCTCTTTTTAGTGTGAATGTTTTCTCCTCTTCTGAGTGGGGTAGAGCCCAGTGGCAGGAGCCCTACTGGTTCTGTACATTCTTGGCCTGCCTGCATTGCTTTGCAGGCTGCCATCCAATGCGTCAAATAAGGCAGTGGGCTTTCTGCACTGAATACATTTTGTCTGAGTCACTGAGGACATCTTTCAAATGTGCTTCAGAAACTCTTAGCAGACCATATCCTCATCATTTGTTTCAAAAAATAAACTGTCGTCATTGCTTGCGAAGGAACATTTGTTAACCTTCATGTTTCCTAAAGCACTTTCTTCTTCATTTTTAATTCTGAACGATGAAATCCGATCTTGAGTTGTTTAAATTTGTTATCCTTGCAATCCCACCTCAATCTCCAGCTACATACAGATGTATTTCCAGATACGTTATTGTCTAAGTCAATGTATTTACCATTTGGTTAACAGTCGTGATGGCTAGCTTTTTCATCTTTAATTTATCTGTCTCTGTTGAATAGGCAAATTCTGTTGGAAGCTATTATTCCTGGTATAGAAATCCTTACAGTGTGCTTCTTTGTAAATTGCTTGTTTAATACAAAAACCAGTTGTTTTATTGATCCACAGACATACTTGAAGATCCACCAACTTGGAGCACACCAGCAGTCTCTGTGAGCCCTGCTCAGAGTTTCTTGGCGGAACTGCCATCTTAATTCAGAATTTTCAGTGGGTGCTTTTTGAAGATGCATTTGATTCTCTCCTATCTTACACCAGTGCAACTCCATTGTCTTAAATGGAGCTCTTCCTGAGTTACACCCATGTAAATCAGAGGAAAATGAAATTCAGTATGACAAAAACAGACCAAATGACTTCTGCATATTTCATATGTACCAGCACTTGTTAGGTACTTGTCACAATTTGATAAACAAAACAGTTGGTCCTGGTCAGGACTTAAATTAGGGTATCTCCAAAGGAAGCTCAAATATTGCATGAAGAAATGTATGGTAAATCAGAAGAGGGCATGTTTCTCTCTAAGGGTCTGATCCAGCTCCTAGTGGAGTTAATGGGAATCTTTTCACTGGCTTCAGTGTGCTTTTGATTAGGCCCTAAATTGGTATGGAACCAATGCCTCCGCATAGACTAGGGGCGTGTTGTTCTGCTTATCGCGACTTTTGAATGGGAGCTCAAACTGGGGTTTTCAGCTTATCTGGTTGTTAATGATCCCAAAACCATATTTGTGAGAGAGAGAGAGAGAGGTATTTTTTACTTTGTCTTAACCAAATTCCAATTTAGGTAGCTATAGTGCCTTCTTCCCACCTAAAAGTTCCTACTTCCAGCTGGATTCAACCTTCATCTTTTCCTGTCTCCAGCTTTTTGGACAGCATTGCTTTGTTCTGCCTCAGTAATAACCACGTACAGTTTATATTTCAGTTTGTGAGTAAAGAGCTTAGGGTTGCCTTTGGATGCAAGTTATTGCTTCCAGTAAATGTACAGTATTTTTATTAGTGATTAAGAAAAGTGAGTCTTTGATTTTCAAAAATATGTGATAGTTTTGTCTGGCTAGAGAGCATGCACAGCAATGCCTCGCTTTCAATAGACTTCCATGTGTAAGTAATGATGGTGGCACCAAATCAAATGGCCAAACCACAGTTCCACATTTCAAGCACAAACTTTGAAAGTTCCAGTGTGTGCGCCAAAACTAGCAAAACTTGAGCTAATCTGTCAACGGTGTCATTGAAACTACATTCAGGAGCATTAATCAGCAGAAAGAACTTGATAAACTGGGAAGTCTTCCAAGGAGGGTGCTATTTATTTTTTTTCAATAAATATACAGCATATATGGGCATCAGCAGCAGATATATTAGGCAATGATCTGTTATTAAAGGGACACAGTCAACCTGCTTATATCCAGAAATGTATTTTCTGTGAAAAAGATGATAGATGCAGCATGGCCAGAAAGGACTGTGTTTTAAAGTTGGGTTTTACTGAAGATCCTAATAATGGTGTAGAGTTTGTTAAACTGACTTTTATTATTCTTAACCACTTTGAGGCATTCTGCATGGGATTTCCCTGCCTCTAAACTGTTTTGTACCTAGACAGTTTGACAGTGAAAAAGTAAATGTGCACTTTATGTGCAAAAGATGGTGCATTTCAACCACATTGTCACACTTCATATTGTCACAGCAAAGTTTATTTCCTATGTGGTTACTGAGATGAGGGCCTTTCACGTATACAAACCAGAACTTTCCAGGATAACAAATTGCAGTTGGGTTTGTTAGTTGATTTTAATTTTATTTTTCAAAACCTTCTAACAGGGGTGGACTAATTCTTGTAGGCTTTGATGTACTGAACTGCCCCTAACACTTTCAAACTTGCAACTTTCCTATTAATATTTCTAAACTCTCCTAAGAAAACTTGTCTCCATATATGTGTGTTTACACAGCATCTGTGAAAGCCAAGATTGGTTTTAATGTCAATTGGAGCAGTTATACTGTAGGAAGATTGGAGCTTTTGAGGGATATGGTACTTGTATTCTGGCACCGGGTGGGACAGCTTCATACCAAGTGTAAATCTCTTGCTCTCTAAAATGTGGAGGGAGGGACCAAAAGATCCAAAATAAATACCTTCCATATGGATTGTTCAACTGAAGATGTGTGCCTTGAGGAATCCTGAAATTTATGCCCCGTAGTCTCCATGCTAGTTGGCCACCCAAGCAGAGAGCTTTTTATACTATGCTGGTTCAGTTCCTTCTATTTAGCTATCCATGAGTAATAAACCCTCTGGCATAAAATGTACGTTCTCTGGAACTGAACTAGAAATCATCATGAAAGAACAACTTAACCGACTTCATTAATGTCAAAATATGTCTACTTTCCTTCAATTGGCACAACTTTCCACTGTAGCATTGACTCTGCTATATTCAGAAGTGTGCACTCACTGACAGGTATTTACCACGTGCAAGTATTTACCACATGGCAATCTGATTTTTGCCTTATGCCGTTTTTGTGGGAGCCAAGAGAAACCAAACACAGGAGTAGGTTACGTCTGTATCCCACACAAAGACCGATTAGAGATGTCCTTCAGCCTTGACTCTACATTTTAGAATTGGTTTTACATTTTTATCATATTAAGTGGCTGTTAAGCTTTTTCTACAGCTATTTGCATACTCAGTATTTTGTCAGCTCACAATAAGCATGTGTATTGTTCGAACTGTGTCAGCCGCATGCAGCTGACAAACACTGATGTAAGTCGTTTGAGTCCAACTTGCTGGAAGGTTTTGAACTGGTAGGAACAGGGCTCTTTCTCATGACTATGAATTCAAGGTACGAGAAATGGACATAGGAACTTCCACGCTGGATCAGACCCAGGGTGTATCTAAACCAGTATCCAGTCTCAGACAGCAGCAGCATGAGATACTTTGGAGGAAGGTGCAAGAATTTTATTATAACGATTATCACCACTTGTATTGTAGAAGTGCCAAGGTGCCCTAATCATAGACCCTGTTGTGCTAGGCGCTGTACAAGCAAGAACAAAGACGGTCTCTGCCCCAAAGAGATGACAATCTAAATATAACATAATAGCAGATGGTTACAGAGCAGCTAGAGGAGTACAAGTTAAAAATGAGACCATATTGGTTAGCATGGTAGGCAATGGTCTCCTCATACTGAAACCACTTAATCCCTAGTAATTAGTGATTGGTTTAAGTATGAGGTTTACTCTCTTCTAAAATCTGCTTGTGTTAACTATTATAACTCTGGATATTCTTGGTATCCATATAAATGTCCAGTCCCTTCTTGAATGTTGCTAAATTTGTGGCCTCAACAGTCCTGTGACAATAATTATCACCATCTGATTATGTTTTGTGTGGAAAAAGTGTCCTTGAACTTGCTGCCTCTTTAACTTCACTGAATGTCCTCCTTGTTTCTCATATTATACAGCAGGGAGAATGAAAGCTCCCAATGTACCTTCTCTATCCCATTCTGTGCTTTATATACACTTATATCCCCTCTTAACCATCTCTTTTCTAAAGTGAGCTGTCCCCAATCTTTTCAGTCCCTTTTCATAGGAGAATTTTCTGGCCCCTGACTGACTTGCTGCCGGTTTGCAGATACCAGGATGGAGGGCAATCTTGGTATTGCTAGGTATTTAGAAATCCATTTGTAGATATTGTTTGTAGGTTTAGAGATAATGAAACAGATGTGCAGATTATCATATAGCTTAGACCATAAATGAATGTGAGTGGGGCGAGAAGGAAGATTCATGGAAAGGGTACAAATCTAATGTTCATTCACGAGTGATGAATGTAAGTTGGAAATATAGAATGTGTTTAAAATGATGGGGAAGATGGTCACTTTTAGACAAGTCCCTCCCTTTCACATACTCGCCAGTATAAGCCCCTCACTCATACCCTAAAGAAAAGGTAAACTCTGGGTAATTATGCCCCTACTGTACATTTAGTCAGTTTAAAGTACCTTCACAGCATTGCTGAATTCCAAAATGTTGTACAGAAGATTACTGTTACAAGCAGCTAAGTCTTTAAATAAAAAGAAGCCTCCCAACAGTTACATAGCACTTCCACAGAGTGCTACCCGCTTGCCCCTCAATTCATTCGTATTCACTGCTGCTCCTATGTGCCAATTAGCTTTAATTTTTACTATACACAATGACATCAACAGCTAATCGGAATATAGAATAGCTGGATTTTAGTGTGCCTATAAACTACAGAAAATTGTCCTTGGCTAAATTCCTGCTTTCAGATTGGCTGACGACAATAGACATGGTTAAGTTCAGAGTAAGAGCCATTAAGCATAATTACTACCACAGGGTAAAAGTTTAATTGTGTTAAATTTTAAATCTGCATAGTCTAAGCTTATTTACAAGCTGGTGAGGTCCTTCTGTTACATAAGAGAGAATAAATCTGTACTTAAAAATTGCTGTCTTCTAACTTTTAAGAGAGTTTCAAAAAGAGGTTTAAAAACCTTCCTTGTCTCATTTCCTCCCCACCCCACCCCACCCCACCCCCACTGGCATCATGCCAGTGAGAATATTGAGGATCTTATGGTATATTTCCCTGGTATGCTTGAGCTTTCGGGGGTGTGTGTGTGTGAGGGGGGGGGTGACAGACAAGATGGGATTTGCTATGGAGAATGCATCCAGAGGATGGAGTATGTGTTTCCTTTTTTTGTGTGGCTTCTTTTTAAACTAAACCATGGGATGTATTGATGATGAAAGGGAGTTCTCCCCCAAAATTAAAAAAACAAAAACCCAAACTGCTCCTCGTGTGATCTCCAAGTGAGGAGGTATGGAGCATGACAGCTGGACATGCCAAAAAACAAAGACCAAATTCTTAGTTGAAGAATGTCTCTTCTTTGCCTCAATCTGCACTTCCTCCAACAGCAAAAAGCCTGTGAACTTTGAGCTACAAGTCAGGCATACTCGAGAATTTTAGTGACTATATAGAGCTTTAAATCGTTCCCTGAGAAGTGATTAAAATTAGAAAGTGCTATAATGTGTGTGAAATGTTCATATGTTAGGGAAGGGAGGTGGGGGCTGTCTGAAACTTAATGGAAGAAAACAAGATTAGCACACTGAAAAACTGGGAGCTACATTTATGTAGACATTAAAAGGCAACATAATTTCAGCTGGACAAAACATAAACTGCAGCTCTTATGCAAACATTCAAAGTTATTTAACACTTGGTTTACCCCCCCCCCCCCCCAACCCCTGAAAAGAGACAGGTGAATCCAGTGCCAAATACAATCTTCATGTTTCTTTAACTGTTTGAATAGTTAAGTGAACATCTGTCCAAACTTCCCCATCATTTCCATGTAGAGAAGTATCCTATTTGAAGGGTGAAGAAAACTGCCTGTTTAACAATGCAAATAACTCTGTCTGGGGCCGCTTTATTTTATTTAATCTAGATTGAGCTCCACACAACTGTGATGCTAATGAATAATGGATATTTTACGCTCACAAGAATAGTGGCATCGTGCACAGAACAAATTTAGGATTAACTTCCACTGTTCTCCTTACCTAATGTATTGGGCTGCTTTGCTTGGGTTTTATTTGTATTTTTTATTTTTAAGTGATTTTTTTTTTAATGTTTGCTGTGATTTGGATATTCTAAAAATGCAGACATCATTGTTCTCCTAATCTGCTAGTTCTCTATCAAATAGAGAAATTGAAACTAATGACGGCTGCTACTGTACTAAGGGTGTTCTAGTTATATGATGGAAGACGGTTACACCAAGGAGTGATAGAGACACTTCTGTTTTGCCAAGTAAAATGACTATGAATCAGAAAATACAAATTTGGGGCTATATTATAAATTGGCACCCCATCCAGAACGAGGGGCATTGTAGCTTTGCTGGCCCAGGAGCATTCCAGGGAGGGAACTGTGAGCTTCTGCCGCCACTGCTGGCACCACCACCCTTGCCTCCGGTCTGCTACTGGTCCGTAATATGACACGCCCTTTCTTGCAGTGTCCCTGACCACCTGTGTAGGACTGGAAGCAGCAGTCCTCTGAAGGCTACTCTCTCTCCTGCACTAATCCATGATGCAGGGAGCCCATGCAGGAAAGTGAAGGGCTGGCTCGCCTGCTATCATAAGAGTAGGCCACCATCCTGCCCTTGCTGAATATGTTGCCGTTTGTTTGTAAGACTCTTTGCCATTTTGCTCGGTCTATTGCGGTACAGGCTTTCCAGCCCTAATGTGGTGAAGTCTGAGGGCAAGAGTATTTAGATCTTATATTGCTGTGTCTCTGGTACTATTTTTATCTGGCCCATTGTACCATAGACTTTTTTTTTTTGTAAAGTGTCATACACAAATGTCTAGTCTCCTCCCACCGAAAACAGTCCAGTGGCCTTCAAGCCAAGAATAACAGAAAAGTAAAGGGTGTCTCTTGTAACATCTGACACAGGAAGTAAGACTTTTTATATGCCCAAAACAAGCTAACATGATAGCTCAGGAGCCTGAAAGCAGAAGGGTTATCTTGAGGATCTTATCACACTTCAGTGATTACTGTCCAGTGATCAGTAGCATTGATTTGTTCAGCAAATTGTAGGCTGAGAAATCAGACATAGGTGTTCCTCTGCCAGGCTGCAAGCGGTTCTCTCTATTCTTTTTTGTCTTTTTGTATTGGTGGAACCAGTAAGTACTGGCATTAGCAAGATCCAACTCCAAAGAATTGAAACAGACTTTAGGCCCCATATATGTTTAGGGGGATGTACACACGTGTGCATGTTTACATGCACGCCAAACTAACAATCAGCAGGAAGAAGGTGCCTTCCACATAGCTCTGAGAACAATTAAATCACATGCATTCTCTTAAACAGAAAGTAACTAAGTGTATATTGACTATTTGCAGTTTAAGATTGAAATCTTTGGTTCGTTGCATGCATCCCCAACTGGTTCCTATAGCTCTAATTTAGAAGTGCTGTGATGCGTGTCCCCAGGGAGTGGCACTGGCTCATGGGTCTTCAGGGACTTGTCCAAGGGCTGGGGGGATGATGCCGTAGCTCTTGGTTAGTCTCCCTGTGGGAGCTGTAAGAGCAGCAGACATCTGGGAAGAGAGATAGCAAAAGCCATGACAAAAGTGACAAAGCTTCCAGGGCAGAAGGGCTGTCCTCAAGGACTGGGGAGCTGAAGTGAACTGTTGAATGTACTGTTTGTGCCTTGGAGTAAAAAGCCTCCCAGGAAGGTCGAGGAGGGTGGAGGTCTTAGCAAAATTTATAAAGTGGCTTTGTAAAACATTATTGCCAAGTGTCTTTAGATAAGCGTGTGTTCCTTTAAAACCGGAGGTAAGTTAGACTTTTCTCCAGTGGCAGCTTTGCCTGCCGGAGTTGGCAAAGTTAGTGAGTCGTCTGCATTTCACTCATTGTCATCAGCTTGGATTCCTCCATTAGGCAACAATGAAGAGCAAATGGGTGCTGAGTGGGGTGGGGAAGGAAGCAAGATGTTCAGAGAAAAAACCCTGCAAATAGTTTTGTTTTGACTGGAATTGTGTGAGCCCCAAAATAGCACTGAAAGTATCTTTAATGCTTTTCTCCATTAGATAGTAAATTAGCCCAAGGCTCACAAGCCAAGTGAAGTTTCATCTCGACAATCGGCATTTGCTCACCAGGCAGTTTTATCCCAAGTTCCTGCACACTGGTTGGTCAGCGAAATGGATACTGCAACTCCTATTTATTGGTGCAATACAGTATTTGATACTGCTAATTACACTTAATTAGTGCTTCCACCATTTAATTAAAATGGCTTCTAATGATTGTGCTTCTTTGGCAGGCTCTTTGGTACCACCGGGAATTGCGCTGCCTGCAGTAAACTGATCCCTGCCTTTGAGATGGTGATGAGGGCCAGAGATAATGTTTACCATTTGGACTGCTTTGCCTGCCAACTCTGCAACCAGAGGTGAGGACACAGTTATTACAGAAATAAAAAAAACCCACAAACTATTTTTTATTTTTGCCCACGGACCAAGGAAATCTGCTTGATCTGTGCCACCTCTCTGGGGCCGAGAAACTGCTAGCACTGGCTGGGTTGTCTTATTTGTAGTTGCCTACATAGACTGGGTCTGTCCTGCAACCTTTTCGAGGATGTGGGCCTGGTGGAGCCAAGGGAAGTTGGAGGGGTGTGTGCAAGGACTGCAGATCCAGGCACAGTAGGCACCAGACAGCTGTTCTGAAATAGTTGTAATGCAACTGAATGAACAGCTTCTGAGATCTTTCAGCATCTAGCCTGTTTGCTGAACACCCATAGATGGAGATAGGACCCTCTCTTGCACAAATACTTCTAACTCAGAGTGACTTAAATCAGACTTCTGACAGGCTCAGAAGTGAGAAGGGTACGAAGGAGAAATATATTCTAGGTAAGCCCTTTTGGAGACTACGAAGTGCTCTCTTCAGTTTGCTGCATAAGCAATAGGGCCTGCTTGTGGGGTAGTTTTAAATGGAGCTGTACCACACCTGACTGGAAGATGCAGAGAGAAATACATACCAACGTATACAATGAAAGGACATATGGGTTCAGCCTGACTCATTTGGTATCTATAAAAGACTAAATGCGGGGGGGAGGGTGCGCGCGTGCAAAGACTTTAGGACATGCTTTTCTCTTGATTTTGGTGCACTTGTCAGAAGATAGAGTTCTCCTCTTGGAAGCTGAGTGCATTAAATGGAGCATAGTCTCCCTTTTTGAAGCATGCATTCTTTAACTTCCCCCTCCTTGCTTAGGCTGCCCGTTGAACCACAAATTATTATTTATGAAGGGACATGTGGTAAGAGGAGGAAAAGAGTGAGTAAGCTCAATGGGAGAAAAGCACGTTACTTCAAAGCCAAGTTAACATACCTGATATTTCACTTAAAAATAAGATACATCACATTCAATTACTCTGGAATTTCAGTCAATATGGAGTTGTGTGTGTGATATTTACACACACACACATATGCTCACACCTTTCTAGCTTTCATGTTAGATTTGTGAGAACATATCAAAATACAGGGACAGACTTTCCTCTCACACTTGTTTTATATCCGTATAACTTGGTTGAAGTCTGAGGAGTTGCACCTGACTCCCAGCAGTTCATGTATGAGGAGAATCAGACACACGGTATGTAGTTTGGGTGGCTTTAATTGAAGGCACTGTATCAAACACAAAGCTGGTATTATTTGTTTGGGGGAAGAATGCCTTCCTATTAATACTGACAGCTGCAATAAATCAAGCTGTCCCCAGTTTAATAGGGTTACTCCACTGATGTTATAGTGACATCTAGTGGTTGGTGTGCTGGACAGGGAGCGTACTTTCTTGCAGACAAACTGTATTTCCCAGGGTTTTGGTGCATAGTCCTATTTTTAATTCTGTCTTTGATATTCTTCTGATATACCTTATTGCTATCCAGAAAGCATTGGCAGACCTATCCATTTTGTGACTGCGCTGGCAGGAATTCAGCACCTCCCTCCCCAGAGACGAAACTCATAATAGTGAGCAGCCTCTCACAAGCAAAGTCCTCAGTTAGGTTTTTTGGGATCCATTAGTATTACCCTGTTTTTTTCAGTCCCAAGCTCCATTCCTAGCATAGTGGGTTTTTTTTTTAAAAAAAGGCAAAATAATACTTTATTTAATAGTTAAGTACGAAATATTTCCATCAGCTATCGTCTCCAACGCACGTCAAAAACACTGATTCCTAAAATGTATCTTGGGCCTAACTCACGTTGCATTTTTTAAGGGTAAGTAGCTGTTGTCTATCTACTAAATCTTCTTTTTACCACAGTACTCTGCTGACACATCAGTATCCTAAGATGTTGCAAGCAGTTCCCCTGCCTTTTTCTCGTGTTGAGTTCTATTCTGAAAGTCACTTTATAAAAATGGCATCCTGGGTTCAATGTTTATGTCTCACTGATTCCTGATGAAACTCGCTCAGTAAGAGAAGTTTTTCTAACAGTTCGGCACTCACGGTGTGTATGAAGGCTGGGTTCCCTTTTCCTCACACATAACCTCCAGAAAACTGCTGGGTTTGCACAGGCGTAAAACGCTTTGGGTGTGACACCAGCATGCTAAATCTTGATTGGTAGTTGTGCATGAGAAAGAAAGAACTCCGCTTCCTGCTGGGTCCATGCTGAGTTTTCAGGGCTGGCAGCTGGAAAAAAACATCTTTGTCTTGTAAATTGAGCACATTGTGAGAGATAAACATGGGACCCCACGATGCCTGGTTTTCACCTGATTTTAAAAGAACTACACTCAACCACACCCTACGAATCACTTTTCAGCTCTCCCACGGCTGCTCTAGACCCCAGCTAGATTTGGCAAGAGGCGGCTGTTGACTGTGCTGATTTGTGCTTGTGGCGTGACATTGTTTTGTACTCCTGCTCCTTGGGTTTTATGGTCACAGTTTAAGTAACATTAAGTAGCAGAAAGTCAGCAGCTGTGTCTTAAGTTGCAGTCTGGAAAATGTTGGCTAATAGACTTCGTATATTCAGCAAATCCATTGGTGAGGCTGTAACTTTCAGGAGAATATGTGCAATGTTGCTTTAACTGGAGTCTCCTCTTAAAGAAGCAGCTTTTGTTTCTTTTCTGGAATACAGCGTTAAAAGTTAGCTAGCTGAATTTCAGACTATTATAAAGAGGGTTTCAGGTGCAGGCTAGGAGAGGAGACTCTGGGTGCTGAGCTAAATCACACAATGAACCATACTAATTAAGCGCACTGTGGAAGCCACAGGTTTTCGCTATACCCACTTGCCAAATTAAGTAAGGCATCAGCTGACTTATAGGCATCCATTAGGGGAAAACTTGTATGAGGTGCTGGAGAGGCTTGGATGTGGTAGGTCCCATACAAATGAACACTCCTCGTATAATTCAGACTGTCCAGTCTGATAGCAGGCTTTCAGTCTCTAGCTACCCACTGACTATCACAGGCCGAGAACATATTCCAGATCAGGACTAGAGAATTTCCCTTGTACAACCATGCATAGTAGTATGGTGACCAGACAGCAAATGTGAAAAATCGGAATCGCGGGGGAGGGGGTTAATAGGAGAAATATATATAAGAAAAAGACCAAAAAATTGGGACATCTGGTCACCCTACATAGTAGGGGCACGTTTTCAAGGCTTCATGACTCTGCTGAGGAAAAAGTTGTCCTCTTTCCGTGGGCTTCATGTTGTATAGGGCCTATATTTCTCCTCCGAACTCCTAGCTAATGTTTTTGCCTCTTTAAAGTTCATATCTGCCAGTTCCTAGCTGGCTGGACATGTGTGCACCAGCTATATCTGTCTTTCAGAACTGGCCGTCTGCATCACTATCAGCTTTGCCTGTACCTGCCCTGAAGTAGTGGGACTGGCTTAGGACACTGAGGCTGTCTCGCCTATATCCTGCTTTGTTGTCAAGCACTTAGTATGTGCTAAGTCAGACTCTGCCCTTGAGTGGGAGATCAGTGAAGAGCACTGTGTGTATTATCCTAAAACTCTAGATTAACTTTTACATCTATAGCAAACAGGAGGTGTGAGGAGCCAAGTGGCAGTCAAACTGCACCTTGCAGGTATTGTGTGCAACCTTTTTGACCTTAATGATCAAATAAAATTGTTAAATATCACAAGTCTCTCTCTGTCAACTTTAATACAAACAGAACAATTTACATGGTAGACAGAGAACTTCACGCTCCATTCCAAGAAGATAAAGGTTAACCGAGTCTAGCCATCCATCAAGAAACTTCTATTTATTGTTCAGCACTGTACATAAGGGGGTGAGGAAGGACTTAATAGCCATTTAGTGCCTGTAAATTAGTGTAAACACTGCCTCACCTGGAAATTTGAATACCATAGAACATTTCAAACATTTTGTGTAACATAACCGGTTTGCTTCCCGGTTTCAGTGAATTCTGAAAGCTCATGTCTATTTGGGGATCTATTCCATTACTTTTCATGTTGGATTATTACAGTAGTATCTATAGCAGGGGTAGGCAACCTATGGCACACGTGCCGAAGGCGGCACGCAAGCTGATTTTCAGTGGCACTCACAGTGCCCGGGTCCTGGCCATCAGTCCGGGGGGCTCTGCAATTTAATTTAATTTTAAATGAAGCTTCTTAAACATTTTAAAAACCTTATTTACTTTATATACAACAATAGTTTAGTTATATATTATAGACTTACAGAAAGAGACCTTCTAAAAACGTTAAAATGTATTACTGGCACACGGAACCTTAGAGTGAATAAATGAAGACTTGGCACACCACTTCTGAAAGGTTGCTGACCCCTGATCTATAGGCTTCAACAGAGATCAGGGCCTCTTGTGCTAGGCACTGTTCAAATGCATAGTATGAGAGGGCCTCTGTGCCAGAGAGCTTACAGTCTAAATAGACAACACAAACAAAAGGTAGGAGAGGGAAACAAGGTGGTGAAGTGACTTGAGTCTCTTAGAGATCAGTGGCAGGGCCAGAAATAGAACTCAGGTCGCCTGGTTCCTAGTCGAGTGCCCTATCCACTGTATCCTGCCTCCCTAAATTCCAATCCAGTAAGTATAGTTCATAATGTACTGCCACCTGGTTAATGCCAACTAACATTTGGACATGCCTGACTTTATTTATTTATTTATTTATTTACATTTCAGATTTTGTGTGGGAGACAAATTTTTCCTGAAGAACAACATGATCTTGTGTCAGATGGACTATGAGGAAGGGCAGCTGAACGGAAGTTTTGAGTCCCAAGTTCAATAACGATCCCTGCTTTGCTGAAGCACTGTGGGATGGACGTTCAGCCACACAAGCAGTGAGGGGCGTCTGTCAGCTTGCCTGCAATATTTTTTTAATTCTTGGTCCAGAAAGGACTATATACATTGTAGTACTTTTTTCCCGCCCCCAACACAAAGCAGTTACAAATTTAGATGTACAGTTGTGCCTGCTTAGCTGAGCACTGCATTGCCTGTATGTTTGTGAGTTTTTTGGGGTCTGGGGGAGGGCTCTGTACAGTCTGATTTCTGTATATAAACTGGAACATTTATTTTATGAAAAATGTAATGCAATTTTATTACTGGTGTGAATTAAAAATTATGAATGTTTCCTGGTCATTTTAAGTTGTGGTTTATTCGTAATACAGTTGGGGCTTGTGTTTCCTGCATTTGATGCTGACCAGATATTTTTTTTAAAAAACAATACACAGATCCCTGGAACGCTCATGAAATAAAATAACGGGCAAGAGTTTAAACTACTACAAAAACAGACGAGTTGGGGGAGGAAGTGCTGCTCTGAAATTCAACCTCTCAGTTTCAACCACATCACGTTTCGTCTCCACAATTGCTGTCGTGTAGAAAAGGCATAAATGAGCTCTGTGTGGGTGATAGCTGGGGAATCTTTACTGCATCACTAGTCAATTCCCATGAGGACTGTGGTAAACAACTTCTTTAATTGTTCACCATGAATGGTATCTGTGGCCACAGGCCTCTTTTAAGTGAAAGCACATCAGTCCAGACAGAGCAATGTTATGACCAAGAACCCTATTGACCAGCTAATACAGTATCTCTTCAGTATGAACCCTAATGAATAGAATCTATCTAGCCTTGTCAACAGGTGGCCAGTTACTGATCAGAATATTCATTTCAGGGCTTTGGCATGGCTTACTTCTCTTATACAGGGCATCAGTTTTCCAAGTGTCAGGCACCAAAACAGCTGATGCCAGAGACTTCAAACGAAGCCTGCTATTGAACCCACATCACCTGTTTTACAGATCTTTTTGCTTGTCATTTGCCAATTGTTGTGACCTCCCACACAACAAGCTGTCAGATTCCAGTTAATCTAGGTCATTTAAAAAGACTCCGATAAAAAAACTCCAAATTCTATTCAGGCTACTCTTTGTGGTAATTATCAGAGGGGTAGCCGTGTTAGTCTGAATCTGTAAAAAGCAACAGAGGGTCCTGTGGCACCTTTGAGACTAACAGAAGTATTGGGAGCATAAGCTTTCATGGGTAAGAACCTCTCTTCTTCAGATGCAAGACCATTTGTGTCAATTGTCAGCGTTACACAATTCACGTGCAGGGTATGGGATCACACCAAACAATTTTACGTACAACCAACACCATTTTTATACATTGCAGCCAGCACTGGTAAACAATTACTTCAGTTCTATGTACTATATCTCCCTGCTTTTCTTTTCTTTGTTTGTTTCAATTTTTCCCCAGCATGAATTAATAGCCGGCTACTGATCTTGAATCTCGTATTGCTGGTTTCCTCTGCATTACAAATACTATGTACAGTTTTATCTTGGTCTCTCATATCTATTTTTTTTAACTGTGTTTCACAGTACATCCAGAACTCAAGCTGAGCAAACTAAAAAAATAACAGCAGAACACCAGAGATGTAAGAGAAGCACTGAGATATCACTAATAAGCTAACATACCTCATAGTGTATCTTGAGCATTCCTTCTCTTGAACACAGAGATAGATATTTCAGGATCAGGATAGCCATGTGAAACGAGTTGTTTGGTCTCCATTCTGTTTCTGGTTGTCAGGAGTCTTTTCAATAGGTCACTCCTCCAGTTAATACCAATTGGTTCCTTTTAGCAATTTCATCGGGCTGGGGGTGGGGGGAGCATGGATTAAATAGCCTCTAGTGCTAAGAAGGCTATCAAATAAGCTCATGGTTGAGGCTGCTTGTGACAGTATAGGAAAGTCTTCATTTTTCACTACCCAAACTGTATTTGTTCTCTTGATTTAAATCGGTTACCATACCCAGTACTGTCGTTTTGCCACCTTTCGTGCTCTAAATTCAAGGAAAAAATTGGCATGTGCATATCCATGATTTCCTTCCATAGTTTAAAATGATTACATTTGTGATGGTAGGGGTATTATCCCATAGTGATGATAGGAAACCAGCTTTGTTCGCTCCCCTGTCAGGTTTATTTAAAGTTTGAAAGAAGTGTTTTGGTGCCAGTTAAAGAATCTCTTTAGAGAACTGATACTTACTTTTTGATGTCTGAGAAATGCTCTTTCAAGATCATATAACTTAATTTTTATCCTTCTTTTCACTGGAAGAAATTATCTTTAAAAGATTTGCCTAGACACGTTGGCCACCAATCAGTTCTATTATTACTCAGTCATATGCCGTACTGACAATGAAGTTGAAGTATTAGGGCAAAGTGTAGAAGGGAGAAATCTATCCAGTAGCTTGTAGAGAAGTGGCTCTTAAGAACCTTGGATTATAAAATGGCTGTGTGGTCTGTGTAGGCAGGTTTCTTTTGTGTGATTGAACCACCTGTCTGCTTCCTTTAGGCTGAGAATATCTGAGTCCTCTTTTCTGTAGAGGCGCATCTGGGATGGCTCTTGTTTCATGTAGCCTCAACAATAGGCACACAAACAGAAAGAAGAAAGTTCTCTCTGGACACACGAGAACATTTTTCTACTGAATCACATGTTCTGACAGAGTGCTCACACAGCCTTAAGATATAGAAGAAACATTACAATTTGCCGTTGCTACTATTCAAAACTGTCTAGGCACAGATTAAATTTTCCTGAAGTTCTTTCCTTAATGTAAAGAAAAAATGGGGTTTATCTTTTATTTTTAAAGTGACTTAGTAAGAGATGTCAGAGGGTAGAAGGAGATGGAGAATGAAGTTGGCATATGTAATATCTCTGATGGATTTTTGGCGTAATCTTCTTCAGTGGCACAGTGTGCGGGGCACAACCAATGGAAATCAGCAGGAATCATGAGAATGGCAGACAGGTTAATGTCAGATAAAGATGAAATCCAAAAGGACCTGGAAAAAATAGGCCACAGACTGATGAATGGTTTAGGGTTGATGTATATTGTAAACCAAAAATCACAGTGAGAGACTTGAACTGCAATACGGACTGGCCTAAATGGTTACAAATTGCAAGATGCTGGCCAGGAGAGTGATCTGGGATAGAAGTAAAGTGGACAGAAACATAAAAACATTTGCCACAATGGTAGGTAAAAAAGCTAATAGGCATAAGTAGGATATGTAGGACTAAAAAGAAAAGATTAGACCATCTGTACTTGGGGACTGTCAACAAGTTCTAATAAAAGAATTGAGTTTTCTTGAAGCTTTGAAGCTAAGCATGCAATCTTTTTTGAGTACCTCTTCGCTTGCTGGTTTAAGGGGAAGTGCCAAAATGAGATTGTTTCTCTGCCTTGGTAGGGCACAAAAAATACACCGAATGGGTAAAAACGCATTAGCAGTTTCTCATCTTGCCCAGTTCCTGTAAGCTTTCCAGGTTGGCCAAAAGCAAGAACCAAAGACAATACGTAGCAGTAGACCTTAGTGGCTCTGACCTTAGTTGTTCTGAAGCAGATTTCTTGAGTCTAGACAATTTGGTGCTGTACAAAAGGTGAGTGCAAATTCAGCTGGAGCAGTGTTCAGAATTCCGAGTATCCTATTATGAAAAAATAGTACATAAAGGCGTTTGGAAGGCTTGATTGAAGATAACTGTGTAGCTTTCCTAATGAGGCACTCTTTAATGTGGACATGACTGGGCTGTCTGAAACCAGCTCTACTTGCTAACAAAGCTTAATGCCTTTTTTTTTTGCTTTGCAGAAATCACTCAAGGTTAATGAAAGAAAACTATTGTCATCATGCATCCACCGCACCCTTCTCTGTTTCTTTTGGCCTCCTTTCTGTTCCCTTCCCTACTTCTAGTCTCCTTGGCTCTATCTTCTCCAGTCCCAGTAGGGGAGGAAAATAACTATGGAAACAGAGAAAACCATCTCTGGCAGTCTTGAATAGCATGTTCCATGATGTCCTTGTACCAACAACCCTCCAAAAGAGTGAAGTAGGCTTAGGGAGCAAGAAGTTTCAAGCGCTCCTTTTCAGCCTGCCCCTTTTTTTGGACTGTTGGAAAGAGGATACCTCAGTAGAAAGGATCATCTCCAATTACATGAACTGTTGTGCTGTTGCAAACACTTCTGCAAACATCAGAAAACTTCCACCCAGCGTGGAAATGGCAAAAAAATAAATTCTGGTGGCTTGCTTTCTGCGTAGCTTACATTATTTTATTTACTTATGCAATGGTAGCACCTAGGGTTCCTTTGGAGACCCATTGTAAGCGCTATACAAACACAGGACAGTCCCTGCACAGAGGTGTTTATGATCAAAGTCTAAGACGAGACAACAGGTGGAAACAACAATCAGTCAATACCGGGTCTGTCTGTTTAAACAGAGCCCACCAGCTGCTGAACCATTGTCAGGATTTTTGTAGGCATCATTGCAGATAGATGCCTGCCAAAAAATCCCCAAGTAGTTAGTGTTCAATTGGTGGAGAAGGGGGAAACGCTTGTGACCTCATCAAGCCAGCTCCTGGTAGAAGTATGTCAGTTCAGTTTTGGCATGTTGTCTTCAGCCAAGCTTCACATCTCACCAGGGTATTTTTCCAGGTATCGTATACACCAAAAACACAGGGCTGAACTCTGCTCTATTACACTCTTGATTGCTTTTCCTTGATGGGGTGCTCTTACATCTTCTAATTTTTTTCACAAATCCTTGACCGTGATAGGTCCTAAACTTCAACATTAGTGATGAGGCAAAATACATTTGTGTGTGCATGCCAGATTCTGAAATCCTATCACCTAGTGAAGGAAAGATGTTCTTGTGGTAAAAGCCAGGACTGTGATTCATGAGAGCCAGGTCCTATTCCCAGTGCTGCCTCTGACTTCCTTTAAGAACTTAGGCAAGTCCCCTGTGTCTCACTTTCCGTAGGCCCATCTTAAAACGCAGATAATGGCTACGTCATTAGGGCGCAATGTGGATTAATGCAACAGTGCTAGTGAGGCACCTAGAGGTCCTTGGATGGAAGGTGTGATAATTTGCAAAGTGGTATTAATGTCATTATTAGAAGGCTGGATGCAATTGCATTTAAAAGAGACAATGGGGTTGCAGGAATGGAATTGTAGGTTAAAACATTTCTGATCATCAAGATTTCCAATGACTTACCATACCCTACCATGGGCATAACATTGTATATGTTATCGGGTGTCAGTTGCATTAAAAATTGTGGTTAACCACTCCAGCAAATGTAGGGATAGTTGATTTAATGCTTGATAGTCAGGATTAGTATTGTGCCCCTGCAAAGTGACTGACTGTAAATTTGATTCCGGATGCCTAATGAGACGCTTCCTGGACTGAATGATTTCTATTTTTTTTTCCTGTATTGCATGCAGAAATTCAGCCTGTGAGTTGCTGGGCAAATGAGAAAGAAGCGCTGCATGCATTGTGGTTTCTCCTTTTGAATACAGTGCAGCAAATGTCCAGCAGTTTCATATAAAATACAGGAGAGAAATTGCTCAGTGCCTGTATAACCACTTTCATATATATGTATTGGATAAGGCCCACCTGCCGTGACCCACATTCTTATGATGGAATAGAATGTGATTTCTTAAAAAAATCCCAGAAGGAAAATGCAATCATGAATTTTTGTCTGAACACTGCAAATTTGCTTAATAGAAACAAGTGCTGAAGCACAGACCTGCTGTTGAATAATCACTGACACTCTGATGAACAGAACATGAAATTCTTTTGATGGTGTGTTAGTCATCACTTGGTATAAATATTCATTTGAGGAATCACACCAGAGTAAATGGCATTTTAGACTCTAATCATTTAGTATTAGCAGCTCGCCTTTTTTACTGCTCAAGATAACCGCTGCTTAATCTGTTTAGTGACCACTGGCATGAAGTTTGACATTTCAGCTTTTGCCTCAATCCCTGCATTCCGAATGCTACTGTCCATGACCCCTCTGCTTGAGTCTTAATGATTCTTACTCAAAGTCTAGCAAAATTACTGCAGCACGGTGCTGCTAAAAAACACATGCAACTTGCTTTAACTTCTGAACTATTTGCCATTTGCCTACTTATTCTTAGATCAATGTGGCATTTAGGCTCTAGATTCCTAATGTAAAAAATCTTGGATGGTGTTTTTTTTGTTTGTTTGGTTTTTTTTATGGTCTAATGGCTGGTAGTGACTCAGTCTGATTTTGAAATAAAAACAAGTCAGTGTTGAAAACAAGCAAACTTGAGCGTTCTTTAAATTTATCTTTAACGCTGGTATAATTGTGCTGGTTCTGGCTCTCCCTCCAATCTATTTTTTTTACCTTTGTATTTCAGATGGATGCTCTACTTTCCTGAGCTACATTAGCTTTATTGAACACTTGGCTACCGACAATCCAGCTCTCCTGATTTCATATCTTTCCAAACAAGTTAATCTAATATTAACAGCAATTTGTTACCTTGTTGTTAGCTTAATTTACTTTACAAGAAATGCTGTATTTGCATCTCAACCCTGTTCCATTCGGTTATAAGATGTATCCCCCTCCCTTGTGCCATAACGATCATTAACTTTGCTGAGAACAGTGCATAGAATGCATCTTCTCCCGGGCGGTAGCAAGTTCCATATAGACAGAGTGATCCTAATGAGGCATATTCACTAATTGGCTGGGAGGTGAAACACAGATTGGAGGAGTCTTTCAAAGATAAGAGCTATAAAATGCGGATCTGTACATATCCTGGAAATGTAAGATTCAGACACATACAAATACAGTACTGCACTTCCAGTAATATAGCTGAATTGTAGACAGTAGTTTTCCCTTGTGGCAAACATATACAGTAAATGTCTTTAGTATGGAAATAAGTAGACATATGGGCACAACAGCAGACATTTCTAATATCAACAGATTCCTGAAGCATTTATATAGTGCTTTCATGCTATTCAACTTGTGCATCAGGATTTTCTGAGGTTTATCTACGGGCAAAGGAAGTGTCTCTGTCTTTTCACTGCAAATTCTTGTAAGAGAAAAGGGCAAGCAAAGAGCTCAGTCAAACCACATGTTAAAACGCAATTTTCATGGTGACCCAGATTCTGACCATTATAAGAGGCTCAGATGTGAAAATTATTCTCAAACTTTAATGCCATACCACCTTGGGCAGTGATCTCATGAGATCTCATACTAAGCAAGTCAGGTCTGAGGAGTACTTGGATGGGAGACCTCCAAGGGAAAAAAGTGCTGAAGGAAATGTTGTGATTCACTATGTGGCAAGCATCCCCATGAGTTAGTAATAATAATAAACCTGTGCCCCAGCATATTTTAGGAGTAATTGTGTTGCCATCTTTCAGAAGATGTCCTTACTGTGTTGGCTCACGTGAGTATTGGCCTGGGACCAAATTCTGGATTATATACTTACATTCTGCAGAACTAAATTTTGGCCCGTCATTTTCCATCTAGACACCATTTTTCTTCCTGTCCTGCACAACAGGGTAGTGTGGCTGTGTGCTGCTAAAGAACTATGGATTTCTATACCATCAGGGGAGAAAATTTGTAGTTATAGGAGAAGAGAGCGATACTGATTTTGTAACACTTCCTTTTGGAAGGAAGTGGATAATTAGTATATAACATAGAATTGCGAAAATATTTTAAAAAAATTCACAGCACGTGAATAAACTGATTCCAGTGTAGCAATGAAAAACACCACAACAACAAATTATGCTCTTAGGTATATTTGTGCAGTTTCTCATTTACTTCTGTCCATGTTGTGCACATGTGCAGTATCTGGGACCAAAATTTAGCCCATTGTCCTTTTACTTAAGTCACACTGGCACAGTATAGCCTATATTCTAACTAATGTGTAATGTAATATCCTAAAGTCTGTTTAGACAGAACAGTATAACATTGCTACCAGAAACACATACCCAAGATTACAGAGTGTGGGCTGAAAATAATGGAACTCTAGTAGATTGGAGAGGCATGATTTTCATTTACAAGAAGCTGTGCTGGTTTGTCCTTATCATATCTGAGTGTTTGAGAACTCTGTCCTTAATTATAATTTAACCACTCTATTTAGTACAGAAAAAGCTTTTAAAGTAACTACCTCTAAAACCTTTTTTTTAAAGATAGATATAACATTTGCAGTCCTCCAATCTAGTAGGCTATTTTAATGAGGGATTGGATATGTTTTTCAAGTCTGCCACAAGGTTCTTAAATTTTTTCAGAACTTCTGGCTATACAATACCTGGTCCGGGTGATGGATTACGCCTTAATTTTCAATTTGTCCCAGTTCCCTCTCTTTTGACATTTCAGTCTCTGGTTGCCTTATCTTTACTGACTTAAAGAGCAAAGGTCTGGAGCAGGTATCTCCCTAATATCCTTTATGGCAAAGAAATTACTTAGCTTCTATTGTAATCCTCGCTGCTCCAGCAGATCTACTGATTCTCTTGCAGGCTTCCTGTTTCTGCTATATAAAAATAATTTCATTTTCATTGTCACATCTTGGCTCTTGGAAATAAGGTCTTTGATCTTAGCTTTTACCTTCAGTGGCTGTTTCTTTTTCTTGGCATAAATTGGGGTGGATTTCCATTTCTGAAGGACTGTTCTTTGGCTCACATTACCTTTTGCACCTGACCATAAACCATGTTGTGTTTTTCTTGCATTCCTGCTTCCTTTTTGGTTTGGGATATGTATTTTTCACAGAGATTAGGGCAACTGCACCTCTAGTTCACCACCAGGGACACTGCATCTAGACTTTCAGTTACTCAGCTATCCTCTTTCTTAGGAAGAGACCTGCATCTCTCTCCCTTCTGATCAGAGTTTTTTCAGGCTGCACAGTTTACTGCCTATACTGCGATATCTCCAGCAAGCAAGTCTGCCTAACCAGGCCAGCTTCTGTGCTTTGCTTTCTCTCAGAAAGCTATGAACAGCTATAATTGCCAGCAGTTACAGCTTAACACACGGGTCTTTATAGGAAGCACATTTATTCTTAAAATGAAAGCATTACAGAGAAAATATATTTAAAAAAAAAAACATACACACATGCTGACAAATTTACCAGAGATCACCCCACAACTCCAACAAAGGCTCTGGGGGATGGGGGGAGATCAGTCCTTCAGCTCCACAAAGGGGTTTTTTGTGTGGTTACAAGTTTGGAACAGCCTTAGTTCAGAACTAGCCCACCCATGAATAGATCAGTCAGCTTGGGCCTTTCTTCTTGAGATTCTGAGAACATGTGATCAGCAGACAGTGGTCCCTTCCTCAGGGCATAGCTTCAAAAGCTGGGTTTTTGCATAACCACAAGTGGGAATTTGCATTCAGTTCCCCCAATTCCTCAGACAAACCACTTGACATTTTGTTTGTCCCAAAAGTCCATTCTTGTCTGGCACATTGTTCAATACAGTCCTTTGAAGTTCATCGCACTTCCCAAGGTTCACATCACATCTCCTCCTTAGAGAAGTTACATACAATCCTGGCCCTCAATAATATAAATAACAAACCTTTGCATTTAATACAGTGGACTCCAAAGATACTAAAATTTAAGGTTTTTTTAAGGATTATTGCAGGAAATTGCATATCTGTCACAGTATGCCTTCTGTTTACATAATTTAAATGGTGATTCTAAGGATTTTAATTTCCTCACATTTGACTTTACGTTTTTTACCTGCTTCCTAATTTTTTTAAGTATCCTTTTTAAGTTAGGAAAAAGAACGAGGAGTACTTGTGGCATCTTAGGCCTGGTCCCCACTAAGCCCCCACTTCGGACTAAGGTACGCAAATTCAGCTACGTTAATAACGTAGCTGAATTTGAAGTACCTTAGTCCGAACTTACCGCGGATCCAGACGTGGCAGGGAGGCTCCCCCGTCGATGCTGCGTACTCCTCTCGGCGAGCTGGAGTACCGGCGTCGACGGCAAGCACTTAACCAGACGCGATAAATCGATCCCAGAACATCGATTGCCTGCCGCCGGACCCTCCGGTAAGTGAAGACGTACCCTTAGAGACTAACAAATTTATTTCGGTATAAGCTTTCATGGGTTAAAACCCACTTCATCGGATGTATGCAGTGAAAAAATATATACACAGAGAACATGAAAAAATGGGTGTTGCCATACCAACTATAATGGGACTAATCAATTAAGGTGGGCTATTATCAGCAGGAGAGAAAAAAACTTTTGTAGTGATAATCAGGATGGCCCATTTCCAACAGTTGACAAGAAGGTGTGAGTAACAGCAGGGAAAAAATTAGCATGGGGAAATAGTTTTTACTTTGTGTAATGACCCATCCACTCCCAGTCTTTATTCAAGCCTAATATAATAGTGTCCAGTTTGCAAATTAATTCCAATTCTGCGGTTTCTGGTTGAAGTCTGTTTTTTTTTGTTTTGTTTTGTTTTTTTGTTGGAGAATTGTGACTTTTTGGTCTGTAATTGAGTGACCAGTGAAGTTGAAGTGTTCTCCGATTGGTTTTTGAATGTTATGATTCTTGATGTCTGATTTGTGTCCATTTATTCTTTTGTGTAGAGACTGTCCGGTTTGGCCAATGTACATGGCAGAGGGGTATTGCTGGCATGTGATGGCATATATCACATTAGTAGATGTGCAGGTGAATGAGCCTCTGATGGTATGGCTGATGTGATTGGGTCCTATGATGGTGTCCCTTGAATAGATATGTGGACAGAGTTGGCAACGGGCTTTGTTGCAAGGATAGGTTCCTGGGTTAGTGTTTTTGTTGTGTGGTTGTTGGTGAGTATTTGCTTCAGGTTGGGGGGCTGTCTGTAAGCAAGGACAGGTCTGTCTCCCAAGATCTGTGAGAGTGAGGGATCATCCTTCAGGATAGGTTGTAGATCCTTGATGATGCACTGGAGAGGTTTTAGATCACTTCTCTCAGGATGTTCAACTTAATTACAAAGTGATCACAATAAATTAGTGGCTAAACTATGGTCACTTTTTAGATAAACTTCTTTGGGTTACTTAGGCTATGCTCCATTCAGTCCTTTCTGTGTGGTCAAGAACTAGTTGTTTCAAGAAGCAATCATTTGAGGTGTCAAGAAATTGCTTCTATAAAACTTGTCCCGATGTGACATATGACAAGTTTATATGTGGGTAGGTGAATTCACCCGTTATTACTTCTTTATTAAATTCAGTTGCCTCTTTGATTTCACTCAATATATTTTTTCTTGACATGGAGGCCAGTGGTGTAACTCTTAGTATCACAGTGACTTGAGATTTGTATCCATGTGGATACAAATACAGACGTGTGGTCCTCTTCACTCTGCAATCTTATCCCATTAGTTTCTATGGAACCTTTTCAGGGCTAATGCTTCTCTCCCACCTTTATGACCTACTCTGTCCTCCCTGTAGAGTGTATACCCAGATAATGCAGTGTTCTATTGACTGTCTTTGTCATTCTACCATGTTTCAGAAATGCCTTTTATGTCGAGGTCCTCTTCTAGTACTAGGGATGTTAGTTTACCTACTTTTGCTCTTAAATTTCTGACAATTGTCTGAGATTTATAGCTTCTATTTTTGATTGTGGGCCTATTTACATTTAATTAATTTGTCCAATACCATATTATTTCTGGAAAGTATCTCTGTGATCTCAGCTTATCACTCCTCCCAATTCAGCTGTAATTTCTATCCTGTTCTTTACTACTGGAAACAGCAATACTTATGTATTAATGACATCCCTGGCAGATGTCTTAGTCTGACCAGAGTGCTTCACGGCATCTGTCAGGCTTTCTTAAAAAGAACACACCCCCACCCCCACATATAAACTAAACTACTGTCTTTTGATCTTATCAGTGCTCTGTACTGTGTTGATTAATTTGTAGTGCCAGATGTGAAAGAACAATAACACCAATTTATTGCAATTATGAAGAAATCAGGCATTGAACAGCTGACTTCAGTCATCCATAGAAGGCTTGACACCTGCTGACAGGTTAAAAAAAATAATAATAATTCAAGTTAGTCAATACAGTAGAACCTCAGAGTTACGAACATGTCAGGAATAGAGATTGTTTGTAACTCCTGAACAAAATATTCTGTTTCAGAAGTTTACAACTGAACATTGATTTAATACAGTTTTGAAACTTTACTATGCAGAAGAAAAATACTGCTTTCCCTTTATTTTTTTAGTAGTTTACATTTAACACAATATTGTACTGTATTGATTTCTTCCCCCCCCCCCATTTTTTTGGGTCTCTGCTGCTGCCTGATTGCATACTTCCATTTCCAAATGAAGTGTGTGGTTGACTGGCCAGTTTGTAACTGTGGTGTTGGTAATTCTAAGGTTTACTGTACTTTATATGTTTAACTTTTCTTGCGTATCAGTTTCTATGGTATGTAGACCTGTTGACTTGGATTTGTAAAGACACCAACAATTTATTTCATTCAAGTTGCCAAATAGCATACACAGACGGTCATCAACCACAGCTCTGGGCTGGGCTTCTACTGGCAATGTACAGGTGAAAGGATCAACATCCCATTATCAGTCTCTTGAAAATGGATGTTCTCTCCCTCTAACGGTTTGAACACTTTCTTGTAATTTCTTTGCTAAGTTTGGTAAGTGTTATTTTTCCTGATAGAGGAAATGTGTTCCGCCTAAAAAGCTGAAGAATTAGAAAAGAATTGCAGTAAATCTGGTATAATAGTAAAAGATTGGGGGGGAGGGTGCATGGAATTTACAATGATAAGCTTTAGAGTGGGATTTTCAAAGCTGCCTAAAGGAGTTAGGTACCCAGCTCCCATTGGAATTAAAGTTGCAGATGATAGAAAAATTGGGGGACTGGAAAATAATGAAGAGGACAGGTCACTGATTCAGAGAGATCTAGATCAGGGGTCGGCAACCTTTCAGAAGTGGTGTGCCGAGTCTTCATTTATTCACTCTAATTTAAGGTTTCGCGTGCCAGTAATACCTTTTAATGTTTTAGAAGGTCTCTTTATATAAGAGATAACTAAGCTATTGTTGTATGTAAAGTAAATAAGGTTTTTAAAATGTTTAAGAAGATTCATTTAAAATTAAATTAAAATGCAGAGCCCCCCGGACCGGTGGCCAGGACCAGGGCAGTGTGCGTGCCACTGAAAATGAGCTCACGTGCCACCTTGGGCACGTGTGCCATAGGTTGCCTACCCCTGATCTAGATCATTTGGTAAACTGGACACAACCAAACAAAATGGGTGTTTTAATATGGTTAAGTGTAAATGTATCCAACAAAGAACGTAGGCCATACTTAGAGGACAGGGGACTCTATTCTGGGAAGCAGTGACTCAGAAAAAAGATTTGGGGATCATAATAGATAATCAGCTGCACATGAGTTCCTAGTGTGATGCTGTGGCCAAAAGGAGCTAATGTAATCCTGGGATTCATAAACGGGAATCTCTAGAAGGAGTAGAGGGGTTATTTTACATCTGTATTTGACACTGGTGTGACGACTGCCAAAATACTGTGTCCAGTTCTGGTGCCCACAATTCAAGAAGGATGTTGATAAATTGAAGTGTGTTTGGAAAAGAGCCACAGGAATGATTAAAGGATTAGAAAACATGCCTTAGAGTGATAGACTCAAGGAGCTCAATCTATTTTGTTTAACAAAGATAAGGTTAAAGGGTGTGCCTTGATCACTGTCTATAATTTCTGACATGGGGAATATCTAGCAGAGAAAGATATAACACAGTCCAATGGCTGGAAGTTGAAACTACGCAATTTCAGGCTGGACTTAAGGTGTAAGTTTTTAAAGGTGAGAATAATTACCTAATGGAACAATTTACCAAGGATCATGGTGATTTCTCCATCACTGACTATTTTAAAATCAAGACTGGATATTTTTGAAAATAGTTATTTTGGGAAGTTCTATGGCCTGTGTTAGACAGGAGGTCAGATTGGATGATCACAATGGTCTCTTCTGGCATTAGAATTTATGAATCTGGACTACTCAAGTGTGGACAACTCCCAACAAACATCCAAACTGTACCTTTTGGTTCACCAATAATTTCAGGTGGTGTTAATGTCCAGAACCAATGAAGCTTCATCTCCAAGTCCCACTCAACATATTACAGGCTACAAAAAGAAAAGGGGCCCAAATTCCAGGGCAATATTGTTCAGTCTTTTAATGTATCTAGAATAAATCTGATGTGCCATCAGCAACACGTGTGTGAGTAATGGGAAAGGGAATCTAGAGACTTGGGGCAACATTTTTAAAGGTATGTAGGAGCCTAGGTGCTTCTGAGAATCCTAGTAGGCACCTATCTGCATCTTTAGGCATTTAGATGCCTAGATGCCTTTAGATCCCTTTACAAATCTGGCCCTTGGCATTTTCTGTGCTGAAACATCACTTAGAGAAATCACCAGCGACGGTGGCTAAAGCTCATGAAATGAAAGAGACTGCAAAGGACACTGAGGATGGTTATCAGAAAGAAAACCTGACATAGCTGATCCTATTCTGGCATTACAGTGACAATCATTCCCTTCTTTCCATACATCAACTTGCAGCTGAGTGAGCAAGGTGAAGTGGGAGCAGTGACTTCTTAAGTTGGGAGTTTTGCCAAGGTATAGATTTAAAGTAAGAAACAAGGGATGTGATAGGATCTCCCCTCAGGAACCAGCTAACCCGTTTTTAAACACACTTGCCCTTGTCCACAGTAAGGGCAAAACCATGTTTCACATTGTGCTAAGTTAAAACGTGCTAATTAAGCTGCTTTCTCACATGCTGCATTTTCCAGTATAGATAAGGCTTGCAATACGACAGGTTCTAATTTGCACGTTTGTGGAATATTAAAGGTTGAGAATACTGAAATTAGCTTCCAAATTTCCATGAGCATGTGTGTGCTCCTTTGAGCTCATCACATATACACAGCGCAATACACCTTTGCACAATTATTCTTTCCTTGCCAAACCCTTATGTCTGACTCTTACGTGAGGGTAATGTGACTGCAGTATCAAAGCCAGCTATCTGTACTTTTCTGCTATGACTTGATGAGCAGACCTCTATAGGGATATAGGTGCATCGAGACTGTACAGTGAAGCCCCTTGTTTCTCTATAGATAGTGTGACAAAGTTCCTCCTCTATCTTGGTGGGTCCTACGCTTATTGGCGGATTTTCTTGCCTTAGAGATTCAACATGTGGGTTGGGGAACAGCCCAGAGACCTTCCCCTCTGGAAGAACCCACAGTCCAGGTCAAGTGGGAGGTTTGGGGGGAACCTGGGCCCACCCTCTACTCCGGGTTCCAGCCCAGGGCCCTGTGGATTGCAGCTGTCTATAGTGCCTCCTGTAACAGCTGCATGACAGCTACAACTCCCTGGGCTACTTCCCCATGGCCTCCTCCAAACACCTTCCTTATTCTCACCACAGGACCTTCCTCCTGACGTCTGATAACGCTTGTACTTCTCAATCCTCCAGCAGTACTCCCTCTCCCTCTCAGCTCCTTGCGTCTCTTGCTCCCAGCTCCTCACACTCACACCACAAACTGAAGTGAGCTCCTTTTAAAAACCAAGTGCCCTGATTAGTCTGCCTTAATTGATTCTAGCAGCTTCTTAATTGGCTCCAGGTGTCCTAATGAGCCTGCCTAACTTAACTGGTTCTAGCAGGTTCCTGATTACTCTAGTGCAACCCCTGCTCTGGTCAAACCGGCAGCTCCTTTGTCTCCATCCGAGAGGTCTTCCGCGAGGCCTCTCCGAGCTACCGGTCTTCTACCAGGACCTCCTCCGGACCTGGAGACTGTTCTCAGTGACCAGGTCCGTGGCGGCCACCGTGGGGGCAGATCTCCTCGCGGAGCCCCTGCTACACAACCCCCAGCTTCGTGTGCAGGTGGCAGAGTCCCCCATGGTGCGCCAGAGGTTGGTCCTAGCAGAAGTCACCAAAGTAGGACACCTCCTAGACTACGACCGGGGAGACTGGCTGGATCCCCTGACGCTCGCTCAGCGCATGGGGCTCTCCAGACCTCGTACTCCCCGGTGCGTACTTCAGGAGGTGAGGGCCGCTTTGCCGCCCGGTGCTCGGGACTATCTTGACCGGGTCCTGCGAGAGGGCACGCTCCGCCCATCCTCCACTCCGAGCCCTCCAGACTTTTTCATCGGACCCCTGCCCCGTGGACCCAACCAGCCCCCTCCCCGTCCATTCGCCATGAGCCGGCTGCACCATCTGCAGCCGGTTCTGTTCCGGACCGCGCCAAGGAAACATCTATACACGCTCGTGCTCCATGTTCTTCATGTCTTCACCCTCGCGTCCCGCCCTGATACGAAGGGGCGGGACCTTCTGCCACCTCTGGAGGGTGAGGAGCCCCGGTGGGCCAGCCTTTATTCTCCTCTGATCCCGAAGCCCACCGGGGACATCAGTTGGCGGCTCCTTCACGGAGCCGTGAGCACGGGCGTGTACTTGGCGCGGTTTACCCCTATCCCAGACACCTGCCCCTTTTGCGGCGTGAGGGAGACCCTGGCACATGTTTACCTGGAGTGCACCAGGCTGCAGCCCCTATTCCGGCTCCTCACAGATATTTTGTTAAGATTTTGGTTGCACTTTTCTCCTCACCTTTTTATTTATGCACTCCCTATCCGTCGCCCCACAAAGTCGCAGGACCTCCTGGACAACCTCCTTCTGGCCCTAGCGAAACTGGCCATCTATAAAACCAGAGTGAGGAGGTTGGCCGATGGAGTTTCCTGTGACTGTGGGGTGTATTTCAGGTCCTCCGTTCTTTCACGTATCCGGGCAGAGTTCCTCTGGGCGGCGTCCACTGGCTCCCTCGACGCCTTCGAGGAGCAGTGGGCGCTGTCCAAGGTTCTCTGCTCGGTGTCCCCGTCTGGTTCGCTTCGTTTGACCCTTTGACCTCACTCCTGTCCCTGTTCTTTTATTAGTTGTCCCCTGTAATTTTTTGGTCTCCAGGTCCCGTGGACCCTTCCTTAGGCTGGGGGGGATCCTTTAGTACTTCCTGGATCCCAATAGGTCTGGTCACTCAGGGAACAGAAAACTACTCATCCAGTGACCAGTATATTTGCCCTCTACCAGACTCCTGTACCCCACGGATCTGGGTCTGTCACAATAGCCAATAGGGTGCAATCCTTGGCCCCCTTTCACCTCTGCATTATGGTAATGGACAATCAGTGCAACGGTGTACTGGGGAAATTCCCCCTAGAAGGTGCATTTTGTTTCATTGCGTGAGCAACATAAAAATTTTTGAAGCCCTAATGTGACTGGGCAAGCTTAGTCCAAGGCAAACAAAACAGCATGGAATTTTGGCCATGGAAATGAAGCCCACAGTGAATGAACCATCTGTACGTTTGCAGTAAGAACATTAAAGAGGAAATCTGTGGACTGATGTTGCCATTCGATATGTTGTCCAGCAAACCATTCAAAAAACTGATGGCTGCAGCTGGCTCTGTTACCATGTTCCTTCTTGGATTTTCTTCTTTTTAAAAAAATGATGTTCCACAGACTTACATTGCTGTGCACAGAGTCTAATGCATCAGTAAAAATGAGCTGAGAAGAGGATTAGGTTCATCTCATCATGAGTATGTGGCCCAGTGGTCTCCTATTTGAGTTATGTAAGTACAATGGGGAATGTTTCAGTGTAACGTGTTTGTCCAGACCCTCCCATTCAAATGCCATCAGGTTACAAAGAAGTATTTTGGAGAAGACCATAGACATCGACATGCACCAGGAGATGCAGTACAAACTTGAAGTGGGGCTCATGCACAAGTTTCTGTATACTGGATTCGTTATACCTAACAGGATTGCAGGTTCTAGGACTTGGCATAATGGTTGGCTCTTCTACTGTCACCAGGGCCGTCTCTAGGTTTTTTGCCACCCCAAGCAAAAAAATTTTTAGCTACCCCCCACCCCAGCCCTGGACTCTCGCCTCCCACCCGCACCCCCTGTTGCCCCAGCACTGGGCTCTCTCCCCCACCTGCACCCCCTGCTGCCCCAACTCTGGGCTCTCCCCGCCATCCCACCTGCACCCTCTGCCGCCCCAACTCTGGGCTCTCCCCCCCCACCCCACACCACCCGCACTGTCTGCCGCCCCAGCGCTGGGCTTCCCCCCATCAGTGCTGACTCCTCCCGCTCCCCCCTCACCTCCAGCCGGTCCAGCGCTGGCAGGGGCAGGGTAAGCAGTAAGGCTCCCAGCCCGCGCCTCAGCCTAGGTCCCTCCAGCCAGAGCTCCCGCCTCCAAGACTGGCTGGGACTGGGGAGGACAGAGCCAGGGGACTGCCCTGGCAGGGGGCTGAGGGGCAGGGCAGCCCCAGTGGGAGCAGAGCCCCGGAGAGCGGGACATGGGCCCCGCATGGCAGCACCCCGCACTCTATGGCCCTGCTCCTGGCCGCCCTGCCGCAGTCCCTGGACGGCTCTGGCTGCTTCGCCCAGCCCCGGCTGTGGCGCTGGGGGGCAGCTGCCCTGCAGCACCTGCAGGCGGCTCCGTGTGCCCCAAGGGGTGGCCCCCAGCCCGAGTGGCCCACGCTCGGAGCCCGCCCGGCCATAAGCCTCCCCGACGTCCCCGGTGCAGGATGCGCTGCTGCTGCCTGGGCTGGCTCTAGGTTTTTGCCGCCCAAGCACCCTCCAAAAAAAAAGGAGACTGGCTGGAATGCTGCCCCTGAAAATGTGCCGCCCCAAGCACCTGCTTGGTTTGCTGGTGCCTGGAGCCGGCCCTGACTGTCACACTAAGATCAAGTGCTAGAAACCTGTATCAAGGCACATAATTTCTTCAGACTCATACTGATGGATGGATCTTGTTAGAGCTAGCCAAGCTAAAATAGAGTCTGGAGCATCTAACTGTGGCAGAGGGTAATAAGGACTGGGACAGAGGAGGTCCTATAGAGAAAACCCAAGCTGGTCCAATCTCAGGGATAAAGCTTTGGCTGAATTTTGTGGTGGTGTCTTTTAAGTTTCCTATAAAGGAAATAAGTTTAAGCAATATACAATATTGATTTGTTTAGAGTAGGGTGGGAACTTCACCTGCTTACAGAAACCCATGCAGATTGTACATCAAAGAATAGTCTACTGCATATAATTTGTGTGAAAATTCTGGTACAGAAAACATAAGTCCAGTGTGTACAATTAGCAGTTTCTACAGCTTTAGGCATACTCCATAGAAGCTAGAAAAATCTTGAGCCCTCGCTAGCAAGAGTGCCCCTTCCTGCATCAGCAACACCTGGACAATTCATAGGAACATTATGTATTTAAGAGGGTTCTGGAAGAACAAAAAAGGTCTATGCTTGTACTGGCAGCATAAGACCGATGTTATCCTCACCACCACTGGTGGGAATTTGGGTGCCTTTAGCTTAGACAGCTAGTTAGCGCATTAGCTTCTTCGCCCATTTGAGCTGGCTACATGGGAGGTCAGCCGTGGTTATGAGCCTGAGCTATGCCATTATGCTTGTGTAGTGTTTTTACCAAAACTGAATGTGAAACAATATTACATTTACACTAGCAGAAAAACTTGCAGCCTAATTTTGAATTATTTACTCAGGTGGAGACATTTGGGGCCTACTCCTCAGTTTGTGTAAATCCGTGTAATTCCACTGAAATCAATAGAGCTATGCTGATTTACGTCAGCTGAGAATCTGGTCCCTTATGCTTGCTTATCAAAGATGCTGAGGAGCACTGAGTTGTGGGTGCTCTGGACCCAGCAAATCAGGCACAAAGTGTCTTAAATTGGTCATCCAAAAACTGAGAGGCACAAAACTAGGGAATACACTGAAAACTTTGGCCCTAGATTCTGATCTGCCCTTGGGCTCCAGAATCAGTGATCTGCTGGCAAGAGAAGAATGATGGTCACATGGACTGATCTATGTCCCAAAGACCAAAACTGAAGTCATACTTCCAGCTCATTTATACAGTATAACAACATACTTATAGGCTGCAGCGTAGATAATTTCACTAATAAATCATGAGACCTTATGCACGAGATTGAAATACATAAATCACCAGCCATCATCATCCAGTTCTCCAGCTCACAGGCCACCTGACGCAGAATACCTTCCTGGAACATCAGGGAATGAAAATTACACTAATTGAAATAAATTCATTTTGACAAGAACAAAAAGTTGTTGCTTTTCCTTGTCTAATTTTCAGTGCTGGAAAATATACATAATTTGGGCCTTTTGTCATCATCACCGTAGATGAAAGCTGACTACCCATGCAAATTCATTCATCTCGTCTATCAGAGACAGAACAGCTCTATGATGAAAGGCCTACAGATGCCAGAGAGGCCCCTTTGGCATATTAAGCACTGACATGGGCTTTGAATAGGTAAGTCCAACTACACTTGAGTTGCCAACCATCCAGTATATATTCAGAGAATATTTTTCACTATGGCTGGTGGCATTGTTACAAACAGAAGGACCCTGTTTAGTGCCACCAGTGTTGAGCGCCTCACTTTGAGAGATGAATCTGGAAAAGATCCTAAATTATACATCTGTGCCTCCCATACACAAAAGAGGATGGGGCTGGTTAGGAGGACAATTACATCTAGACATAGTTGTGGGGGGAAGCTACTAGCAAACATTTTTCCTGAAACAAGTGGGAATGCCTCACCCCCCATCACTACCCCTCTGTCTGTTGGCTGCTTACCTGTGTAATACAATAACCATGTGTCAGATTCTGTATGTGCAGATGTATGTAGGTTGATGCTTTTTTAAAAATCTTTTAACTCGCCTGCAAATAAACCTTGATAAGGCAATTCCAGCCTTTGTAAGTGAGTAATTTTTACCAAGCAGGTATGCTCTCTGAACACTTTAATTCCTTTAGATAGCATTTCTTGTTGTGTTTTTATGCAGGTGTCCATCTATCTCAATAGAAACCATATAAAAGTACAAGTTTTGATAAATTAACACCTACGCATTTAGAGACTGAATTTCATTCTGCAGTTTATCCTACATAATGTGTAACATGCCAGTCCATTGCTTGAGTCATTGATCAGAAAATCCAGTGAACTCTGAAGCAGTTAAAGAATTTATTCCAAGCAGCGTGCTCCTGTTAGATCACTTCCTTATTTTTTTCCTATGCACATTTTGTCACGGGGGTCTAATTCTCTCTTTTCTTCAGGCAGCAGTCACACAAGGAAAGGACCCTCCCCCCAAATAGAGAACCAGAGAAAGCAGTTACCATATCCTGAGCAGAGCCTAAAAGTCTGTGCAGGTGTAACGAACACTAAGCATTGGGGGTCTCTGTTGCCCTCTAGCAGCTGGTTCACATCAGATGGTTATGAATCGGCTACTGCTTTCAGCTAACGGGCTTAGGCCTTTATCTCAAGCAATAGCTGTTCACAGTTTTAGCACTGAAGGCCCCAGCTTCAAACCCTGCTTGGCCCAAGCAGGACTGGTTATACTGAAATGTCATTTTCCCTTTTCTTCCTTCCAGCGGCAACAGCACAAAAGGAAGGATGAAGCTATCGCAAATAAAGCAACAAAGCACATCTTTAAAAATGAGTGTGTGTGTTTATGTATATAATTCTTCCTGAACTAGGAGAAAGCACTCAGCAGATAAAGGAATGTAGTTTTCTCATCCCAGCAGGAAGTAGAGTCCAAATATCAATGGCATCTAAAAACCAATAACATCTTCCCTTTGCACCTTGCCAGGAAATTACACCCCATTGCATCAGGTACCAACCCAGCCATGGTGATACATGCATTTGTGAGCTCCAGGCTTGATTATTTTAACTCATTCTACGTAGGAATAAAACTACATACCATGACAAAGCTCCAACTGGTATAAAACACAGCAGGCCATAAGCTCAGCACGCTACTGTGAACATGTCACCCTCGTACTCTGTGTCGGCTCCCCATTGCAGAGTGACAATAGACAGTTCAAAATCTTTGGCCTAAAATTCAAAGCTCTGAATGGGACCTGCCCTGGCTACCCAAGAGTTTGCTTCTCCCTCCATGACCACTAACAGCAATGATCGTCCTCTGAGACAAAAACAAAGCTGCCAACTAGCAGCAGATAGAACTTTCACAAGGGCTGGACCTATCCTATGGAACTCATTGTTGCAGGAGGTAAGACGATCATATTCACTCTCAGAAGTCAATGCAAAACTAATTTATTTGTTAGCTTTGCCTCTATATACACACACAAATACAGACCCAGATGTACAACACTCCCACTCACATGCCAAACAAACAGAGAGAAAAAATACATTAATCCAGCTATTTTCCCTACATGCCAGAAAGGAAACAAGAAAAGAGACTGTTATTTTTATCTCTCTTTTTATTTACTTGGCAGGTGCTCAGTTCCTATGGTGATGGGCACATATAAGCAGCTAGATAGCCAGGGATAGACCTGTCCTGTAGGCTAATCACCATAAATGTTGGGGAAAACTTGTGGGATTAGCATAACAATTATAAGCTACACACATATTTTGCCATGTCTAAGGAACTAACCCAATGAATTCATTTTTGGGAGACATCTCACAACCTCTTGGGGAATTAATTGCTGCCCTAGTTTCCAGAACTACTGCCTTAAAGTTGCAAGGCCTGATTTGGCAACCGGAGCAATACAGATAGATCCTTGCAGCTGTTGGGAGCCTCACTGATGCTAACGGCTGTGGGCGTAAGTGTCATGAATGTGAATCCCTTTCCAATACTGATGCCCTTTGAAGGTGTCTGGCCCTCACCTCTTTTACCAGTTTGGCTTCTGTGCTCTGATGGTCCAACAACCAGGTTTCATGGATGCATAAAGCAATGTCATGGTTTCCCATGCTTGTTTTATAGCATCTTATTCCCATAAAGGGCTGGCTACGCTGGCCCAATCCAGCAAAAGGCTTAAGTACGGTCTTAACTTTAAATATGTGAATAGGTCCCTTTAGTACACTGAGACCGCTCATGTGCTTAAATGCTTTGCTGAATGGGAGCCAGATTGCTCAGTATCTTGGAGGTTCAAGCCCTAAGATTTTAGAATCTGTTCCAATGCCTATTGAAGCCAATAGAAAAACTCCCATTGACTTCAGTGGAGTTTGGATCAGGCCCTGCTAACATCCTTCCCATTCCCAAGGACAGTGCTACTAAAGCCACCTTGTCTATTCTTTCACTGTCCACTCTGAACTGTACAGCACATGCCTACACAGTGCCTTTCCCCTGTCAAGGCTATAAGCCACTCACTCACACGAGCACCACAATTCTTTCCATTTTGCTTTATTTAAAGAAAAGAAATCTGATAGCCAGGGGAAAAAAAGCCAGACTTGTTAGTACATAACTGGGTGTCTCTCTGGTTGTTTCCTGCTTGTTCCTTTGTGTTCCCCTAGCGCCTGTTTTGAAACAGTAATCCTTCCTGGAAAAAGTCTGCCCATTGACAGAGCTTGTCCATAGATTACTATTGTCCACGGGTACAAATAAGTATTGTATGAGGAGAATATTATACCAGTTTTTAACATTTCTTTTCAACATCTATTAGTTAACATAAAGAATCCCTTCAAATTAACATTCAAATCTGACTTTAAGTCATGAAAATTGGACCGATGTTGAAGGAGGATTTGTATTTAATTTCTTTGTTGATGTTGTTCAACAGCAGTATAGCTTCATTTGTTATAAAGTGGTTTGGTTTTTGACTAGTCTGGATGTGTTGAAATGATTTGCCTCTGTAACACATACCATAATGTAACGGGAACACACATTAGTGCCACTGGTAATTTTACACCATAATATATTTTATTATCCAATTCCATCATAAAATCACAGTGGGAATTAATAATTTTAAAATACTGTAATTGGATTAGAGTTCTGTTCTTACATTAACTCATCAATATGGGATTTTCTTTGTTACTGTTACATTTTGTGTGTGGTTTCCCTGCCTTTGACATAAATAAATGTTGCTGAAAAGTTTTGGACCAGATTGCAATCAAGCTGCGAACCCAGGCTAGATCTTCCAAAGAGCTTAGGGCCCAGCAGCTCCTGAGTGATCACTTTCAACAGGCCGTGTGCTCGTAAATAGAGGTGGGAAATGTTTTTTTGGCTGAAACTGTTTTTTGGAGAAAAAGCTAGATTTGATAACATAGCAAAGTTTCACAAGTTTGTGTTGGTTTTGCTGAATCATTTCAGCTGGAAAAAAATCAAAGCATTTCATTTTGTTCTGACATTTTTGAAACAAGATGTTTTGATTCAAAACTACTTCTTGTTTCAAAATGTCCATTGTTTATTAAAAAGAAATGTTTAAAAATATTCAAAAATCTAAACAAAATGTTTTAGTTTGATCAAACAAAGTTTCGTTCAACCTCAAATTATTTTTTTTTGAGTCACAGATTTTTTTTTTAAATCAGTTTGAGTTTGAACCAAAACTATTGTTTTTCCTCATTTTGTGGCATTGCCAGGAAACCAAAAAGCTGTTATTCACAGAGCTCTACTCCTAAATCATGTAGGGACTTTGGAAAAAATCCCACCTATTTAGGAGACAGCAGTTACCAATGAACTGCTTCAGCTCTGATGAGCTTATGGGCTGTTTCTGGTCATACACAACTATGTAATTTTATCCTGACATGAAACACTAAGCTTCATAAATAATTCTTCAGTGCAATGGCAATGTTGTAAAACATGAATATTTAGTGCATTCATAATAGTTGTTTATTCATACTTAAATGTCAGCTGATAAAAACATATTTAGAAGGCTTCTGTCTGTCAGAAGAACAAGCCATCTGAAAAGATAGGCTGCAAATGTGATTTTGAAAAATAAAACTGTTTCTTGGAATTAGTGAAAAAAGATATGTTGTAACATAATGCTACGTTTTACTGTCCTAACTGTAGGTGCTGTTGCCACATTAACTGGAGAATGGATCATTGGTGGACTAATTGACCCAGGTATTAGCAGATGCATCTCCCACTGAAGTCCATCAGTGTTTCTCCCATTTACATCAGGGCTAACTTTGGCCCTAATGTCTTTAGTTTGTCTTTTGCATTTACATTGATTAACCTTCAAACAAAAATTTGTGGGGGACCTGCTTCCAGGAATATTTGATGGAGGCTTAGATTCAAATCTGCTTTGGGAACTCAGGTCTAGGTGCTCCTCTTTGCTGCCAGGCACACAGGAGAAAGTACAGGAGTAATTTGCAGTGGAGGTGACAGGCGCTGCTGAAGATGGAGAGAGCTGGTTGTGCAGCACATTTCCTTTGCCACCAGAGACTGCCTAAGCACCTTGCTCCACACAACGAGGCTCTGAAGGATTTCAGGGATGGAGCTGTAGTGTGATGAGTGAAACTGGAGAAAGAGGGAGAGGTCCCTTCTGGGACCTAGTTCGATGCGTTGCCAGTTGCTCAAGAGTTAAGCTGGGCTAGGCACGTAACTCTGGCCTCTGTGCATGCTCAGTGCATGTTCAGTTTCCTACAGTTGAACCACAGCACAAACATTCTCCATTGCATGCTCCCCTCAAGCCTCCACAGATTTTGCACTGGAAATGCTTGACAAGTGAATGTGACTCAGTCAATATCAGCTTCCATTCTATCTGCACAACCCTTCAGAGTGTTTTATCCACAAATGGGTGAGGAGCCCCACAGGAGCATGGCTCCTTTAAGCAGTTGTTCTTATTACTTATTACAGAGGCAGGCCAGATAGCACGCATGAAGGGGACCTACAGATCCTCGTGTTCTTTAAAGGCCTTGCCCCCGTCCTATCAAAAAGGCTACAAAGCACTCAAACTATAGGGACTCGTTCAGCAGGAAACTCCTATGGGCTGACTTTGCAGAGTTTTCCATTGGCATTTCCCCCTTGTGTGGTGTATTTTTTTTTCTCTGTTTGCTGGAGGGGAGTGTTGTGACATCAGTGAAGGGAATTTAGTGAGCTATACCCTTACCCCCACCACAAAACTATGCCATAATCTGGGCATGCTAAGCACTTTCTCTACAGGATCGGCTTAGTACTATGATTAATATGGATGCTACAGATTAGGGTTTAGTTGCATTGGCAGAGCTATGTGGAAAAGCCTGTTTACCACCTGCCTGCTCTATGCCTTATTCTAGCCACTCGGCCAGTCTCATCAGCATAAATGTTCACCAAATTAAAAAAAAAGAGAAATAAGTTAATGGCACCAAATTAAAGGAACATTAAACTTATGAAGGACAATTTTTTGCTGTCAAAACAGACAAAGCAGCAGAATTTGGAAGCTTTTGAGGAAAAAAATTGCGTCTGAACTTCTGAGAAAATGAGAAACTATTGAAAAGCCCTATATTTCTGAGCTCCTCTGAGGTAACTTCTGTGCTCTGAGAGAATATTTCAGAAGACATTTTATTCTTTAGAAGATGCCAAAAATGCAAGACTTGGCACTTTAACAAAACAGAAAAACACATAATCTTCTTAACTAGTAAGTCTTTGAGCCCAGCATCACATTGTTGCCATATAATAAAAAGGAATGTTATGCAGTAATTTGAGCAGTTAAGAATTCTGTGCATACTCAAAATCATGACATTTCAAGGACAATAAAGTTGGCTGGCGATTGGCCATTGGCCATACAAAGAGAAAACAGAAAACTGGGTTGTCAGCTGGTTATTCATACTGCATTACAAAACAAGCCTCCTATTAGGCTAACGTTCTTTTATTGCTGGTGCTTTGCTGCAGAACTATATTTTTAATTTAAAAAATTGTTCTTACACATGTTAACCCCCCCTACAAGACAATTCTGACATCCTTTACTAGTGGCTTTTCTTTATATATGGTCAACAGACCATTGGAAACCAGGGATAAAAATATCTAGTCCACTGGGCAAAATTATATCTGTTTATTTCTTTTAACAGTACAAAACATTTTAAAACCATGGTCTATATCAGGGATAGGCAAAAGGCAGCATGCAAGCTGATTTTCAGTGGCACGCACACTGCCCGGTCCTGGGTCCTGGCCACCGGTCCGGGGGGCTCTGCATTTTAATTTAATTTTAAATGAAGCTTCTTAAACATTTTAAAAACCTTGTTTACTTTATATACAACAATAGTTTAGTTATATATTATAGACTTATAGAAAGAGCCCTTCTAAAAATGTTAACATGTATTACTGACACATGAAACCTTAAATTAGAGTGAATAAATGAAGACTCGGCACACCACTTCTGAAAGATTGAGCACCCACCCTCTGAAAATCAGGCCCCTTTTCTGTGTCTCCAGTCAGGCAGCCAAATACACCAGTCACTTTTGAAAATGTAGGCCCGTGTTCTGCTCCTTTTTGGATCCATTTACTAATGCCTCCTAACTATCTCGACCTCAGTCCCACACAAATGTGCTGTTATCTAACTGATAATGGGCTCGGTCCTGAAGTCGTTAGGCCCTGCTCAGGCAAAGCTCCCATTCAGTTCAGGGACGATGAGGATTGTGTTCCAATGACAGTAAATTGTTGACAGTGGAAATGTGAAACCTTGAAACTGATGTTATAGAAAGATTTACATACATTAATGAAAAGCATCCCACATTGTTTTCTCTCTCCTCATTACAAAACATGGTCCAGTGGCTAGGAAATCAGAAGACCTGATATTCCCAACACTGCCGCTGACCTGTTGTGTGATCTAGGGTAAATCACTTCACCTGTCGTTTTGTCTGTCCTATCTATTTAGATTGCAGACTCTTCAGCACAGAGACTGTCTTTACTGTGGCTATACAGTGCCTCACACATGGGACCCCTGTTTTGGTCAGGGCTTCTAAATGCTACCATAATACAAATAAATTATTATTATTCATTTATTATTGTTTGTTACATTATATAACTTTAATATTATGTCATTCACCTCAATAATATAGTCTCCTCTGCTTTGTATTCTTTTGTCAGTTTGGGTCTTTGTAAGCTGTAATATGTGTAATACGTAAGACTGACTTTTTCCTAGATGATTTACGCAACTCCAGGGCAGCGTAACTTGCTTGCTGTGGTGCTTTTGCTTTTTGGAAGCTCTACTCTGACTTTAACTCTGAGAAGGTAAGGAGTGGTTTTTGGCTCACACACTTTTTAAGTCCATATTTCAGCCTCTCAGGAGTCTTGACTTCCAGAATTTTAATTCCCCCTAAAAGCACTCTATTCTAGCTTTTGAATAGAGAATGAGCTTGCTAATAGTGTGTTTTCCTGCAGTAGCATTGTCCATCTTGCAAACAGAATTACACTCAAAATAATCAATAAGCAGCTGAAACTCCATAGTCATAATTGCTAATACTAAAAAAAAAAGAATTAGGTGGAAAATATTTGGAATTAATGAACAACTTTGGAAAAAGGAAAAATCTTGTCCACAATTTGCCATTGAGTATTATTCTATCCCGAATGCAGTGCAAAACGTAGAAGATGCTGTGCCTGCTCTGAGAAACTTACAAGTTAGTTGTACAAAATTTAGCACAACTATCATCCCATAGTATCTTTGGGTTTTGTACTGCAGCTCTTAACTGCAGTGCCAGTGCTAAGCTTAGGTGGAGGGTCAAAACTTCATACAATGCAAATAACTAGATTAAGTTCTGTTTGATTGTGCCTTTCGGTCCAGGCGCGTGTCAGATGCTGCACCTGGCTCTTCCAGCCCAGCAGGAGTCCCAGGAAGGAAGACTAACTCCGTGATTCCTCTCCTGCTCACTCCTTGTTTCTGATGGGGAAATATATTTGCTCCGGCTCCTTATCAGCTATTGCACATAAGCTGGTTCAGCACTATGGCCGCTGCATTGGAAAGGCGGGCAAGGCTCTGCCCACTTTTGTCCCTCTCCGTCTCCTTCCCACTCACTTGCTATGGGGAAGACATACAGAGTGTGCTCTCACGTTGCACCTAGAACAGAGCAATAAAGAAGCTGAATACTGAAGGAGAGCTTTACTCCCTCTTATTACCCTTCATGACTGCATAGAACCAGGACACGGTTTTGCCCCTAATCAAATCTCTAACTGTATGACTGAAATCAATGAGTCTGGATTAAATGGAAGCTACTAAGGATAACATGCCCCATACAGTAGGCTGTTAAATAGGGATCCAGGCTCAGTACCATACTATTGTTAATTGCAATCTCTCTCTCTCATGTTGACATTTTCATGTATTGCCAGGTAATAAGCAGGGCGGGGAGGCCAATAAATGCAGGTGAGTGAATTTGGCCAAAAAGCACTTGGCCTTTCTCTAGCGTGAAGGTTAATAGTTTAGAAAAGTCTGCTGCAAGAAATGAAGCCTGTTGGGAGACTTGTTTTGTCTTTCACTGCAAATAGTCAACTGACAGTCATTTCCTCTGTTTTCATTTCAAATAGCCGACCGACCTCATTGACTTGATTTTCCACATACTGTTGATCCCTTATGGTTCTTGTTGACTAGGTTTTATAAAAATGAAAGTTATCAGCAGTAAACTTGACCCTGATGATCCTTGAAATTTATTTATTTATTTATTTGTGGAGGGGCAGACAGTCAAGGGAAATTAAATTGAAGCAGCTGATGTTTTGTCTAATAATATGGCACCAATAAAAAAAAAAAAGAATCTGAAGGGCACACTAACAGCTAAGTTCCAATCCTCGGTAAGGCCACATACTTTATTAGGAAAGACCTTCAAGATGCCAGGGAAAAAGAAGTTGTTCAGCCATTCAAGAAAAAAAAAGTAACTTTACACAAGTAGGTTTTATTTCCTTGTCTTATTCAGGTACTGTGTGGGAGAATTTGGTTCCTGTTATGCATTTCTTTTTTATATTATCTTACTAATTATGGCCATGTTTTTAACTTGGTGTCTTGAATAAGGATTTAATTTTGCAATAATAAGATAACTATCTCAAGTATTTTGAAGGTGCCTGTCATTGTGGGATCTAGCAAGATAACTTGCCTATTTGTCAACATACTTATAATTTCTCTCTTACATATTTTGCAGCAACTTAGTTTCCTCTCCAGTATTTTCACTTTACGTCCTGTTCATGCTAAGTGATTGCAGTGTGCTTTCATTAACACCACTTTGATGCTGTACAGTTTAAAAAATTTTAAATAGTGGTGTTGTCCAGATAAGCAAATTAGCATGTTAGGCATTCAAAATCGCACTCTGATTCAATGAAACATGAGAACTAAAAACTGCCCTTTCTAGTCCACTTAGTTACAAGCAGGTGTAGCTCCACAGAAGGTGGATTTTTGGCCCTTGGTCTTTAGCCTTGAGCTTTAAGTCTGAGTCTCCATGGCCCTGTACCTTATGTAGATTTTACACTTGTGCAAAGTTGAATTCTAAGCAGGTGAAAGTGTGGCCATTTTGATTTAGTAGCGTTCGACAGCTACTTTGCTCTCACTTTGCAAAGCTGTATTAAATGACTACACAGATAAAGAGCAGTGGAAAATCAACCCCCCTAAATGGTAACAGTATGTGCAATGTTTAGTTACTTGGCATTCACTGTGAATTGTGAAGCAGTGGTGACTTACATGCTGAGAAGACAGAAGTGGGTGCAGCAGCTAACAGAAAAGGTTGGACAAAGCAGGTCAGCTCTCTAATTCGCACAATTATGTTTTCATTTGGATTGAAGAAAGTGGCATTCTGTACAAAAAGCATGTGTGTGTTCCCAAATACACCCACCATGGCTCTCGGTGTGATTTAAAGGCTTCTAAGGACCCTACACGTGTGACTGAGCCAATCAGAAGGTGGGAATATCACACACACACACCTCGAGAACGACCGAAAAATCTCTTATGAAACTAGAATTCTGAGGGATGTGCAGTACATGAAAAAAAGAAAGAGCTGAACAGCAGTGAAGTCTTCTTGGATCTGGGGCAAGTCTTTTTATTATTATATTTCTGCTGTCCTGAGAGACAAGATGGCTCATCATTTTCATCACTCCTCCTGACCAAGATCCCTGGCAGAGTTCACTGGAGTATTGGGCACTGTTGCAATCCTAGTTGGGTCTGACCTGTCAAGCTGCTCCTTTGTTTTTGTGACTAACAAGGGACATTCTTCTACAACTTACATTTTTTCCATTGTGGCACAGTGGGGATGGGGGGAACAACTGCATAGGAGAGGAGAGTGAGGCAGTGATATGATGCCAATATTTTAACAAGGGGTTCCCACAAAAATTCCCCCATTTGTCTGTATCCCAAGGGTGCGTGTGCTGCAGAAAGACTGAGGAATGTATTCATCTGTTTTCCTATTTCAACAGAAATACTTTCTCATAACCACAGCCCAGGGGAGAGACAGCACCATTTGGCAAGCAAACTTGTATTAAGTCCTTTTGCTGGGATTGTTTACAGTTCATTCTGGAAAAAATATATCTGGACAGATCCTAAGCTGGTGTAAATCATCATAGCTCCATTGAAGTCATTGCATTATTCTCGGCCTCCACATTCGTGACTGGCTCCCTGTTAACTCCGGGATTCAGTAGAAAATTCTCCTCCACTTCTGATGTCCTTTCTTCCTCTTCTCCAGGGCATTCCTGACACATCCCAGATGTCACATTTTTCTGTCACCCCATTCTCTTCACAGCACGCAGTAGAAACTTGTTCCACATTTTCCTAACTATCTTGATTAGCCCCACTTGATCTAACTGCCTAGTTCTCTTAAAATCCCATATGAAGAACCATCTCTTCCCCTGGATCTACAATTCCTGACCTTCTCTAATAAATCAATTAAATTGTAGGACTGGTTTCTCAGCTGATGTAAATCAACATAGCTACATTGATTTCAACGCTGATTTACCCCAGCTGAGGATATGGCCTGTGCTCCCTATGCCTTCCAACTTCCACATGCTCCATTGTTCTCTCTAAACTGTTCTTTGCATTTCTCCCTCCCTGCCAAAACAAAGCTCTCACTCTTCACTCACAACAGAATTTGATGCCCATTCCTTTTATTTGTTGTAACCCAGGCCTCTGCTGTGACCTGTTATCATTTCCCAGTGTGGTGGGAAGACTAAAGGAATAATGAAGCAGTAATGGGCCAAAAAGGCCCTACCCCTCAGCAGCAACAAACCAAACGGAGGGCCTACCTAAAAGGAGACGCTGACAGACAAGCAGGGGGAGAGTGAAGGAGATACTGGCTGCTATGGGACAGTGGGCTCTGTAGGGGAAGAGTCTCGATTGTGGGTAAGACCTAATCCGGCCGGAGGCCAAGGGCCTGAGCGCCTTTTTATTTGCCCCTCCTTCTCACTGACAAGGGGGAGAAAGTGGATGCTGGAAAGTGAGTTGGGAACACCCAGCTGACTGTCTGAACTATTGAGATTGTGGGATCGATCCTCACTGAGAGGGAAGCTGAGCACCATGACCGTGCCCCAAACTGAAGAGAGAATAGGGGGAGATAGGAAGTGGCCCAGGGGAGGACGGTCTGTTGTACCAGCTAGAGGGGTCTGAGACTCTCCTCACTCCTCCCCCCCACCTCCCTGCAGGCCAGGATCTGGTAGAGAGGGGGGGTCTAGGTCTCCCTCCCCTTTTTCTCCCTTCTCTGCCCTACTGGGGAAACCTGGGGAGCACCCAGGCACAGTAGACTGTAAATCAGCTGCCAGGCCTTCAGACTGCATGGCAAAGCCAACTCAAGACTCTAAGAGGCGGTTGAACCATGGCCTGCCCACTAGGCCTGCTGGCCCCAAGTGAGCCCTGCTAGATCCATGTTTGCCTCATTTTGTTTGTAAACTCTTTGGGGCAAGGGCCATGTTTTATTTCTTTAAATCACTATTATGGCACTTTATAAATATTAAATAATTTCACCCCACTGCACCTTAACAAAGGGGGACAGCACAGCTCTGTGTTATCTATTGGATGCACACTACTTGGATTTGTATGTAGAGACTGTAATTGGTTGTGAATCATTTTGTCGTCATTTACATGAAAGATGCTGTTTAAAAATAACTTGTATTGTATTAGACCAATGGAAGACAATAAATTCAGTTGACCCTTTTAATTTAGAATTCATCAATGTCTGGAACTGGTGCACAGGAAGGAATTGGAGAACACTGAGCAAAGGACCAATTAATGGTTAAACTCTTACCAATTGCCAAGATTGCCAAAATAGCTTTGGTGAGGTCCGTGTTGGCTCTACTATGAAGGTAGAATGAGCATTAAAGCTCTACAGCAACTATTAATAACATTGTTACTTAACCTCTCTTGAAATGCTGATAGCTGCTCTAAGTTATACTGTGTGCCAACAACCCCAAAGGGCCAGTACAACCGCCAGGAATCTTTAGGCAATCAGCCATCCTAGCCACACGGCTTTTCCTCTGGCTATGTCTTATTTCCTTGGCTGTGGCCCTACACAACTACAGGAAGGAGAATGGTGCAGTACCCACATTTCTGGCTTTATGCCACCAGAGGATCCCCCTAAACTGGGGTGATCCATCCAGGGCTGGATACATTGGCTCTATGCCTAGATTTGGCCAGCAATGGCAGCTATACCATCCATCAAGATCTGGCCCAAAGTTCAAGCACATTTTAATTATATAGTTCTCAAAAGGTAACCTGAGTTTCTACTCTTGTTTCCAACGGAGTTACCATACTGTATTCCATGAAATAACATGTCATTTTGCAGGAATCATGTAATTAACTTGTCTCATCACCGTAGGAATCACAACAATTAATTCATTTACAATGAGAGCAACTCAGTCAGATTTCCAGACTTTGAAACCCCCGAATAAAGAGCACAGGCTTTAAAGTTAGCTTTATCTTTATTTACGTGTTTAGAACTTCAGCCACCTACTCTTGGCAGAATTTTCCAAAGCAATAATAATATTCTCACTTACTCTATAGCTATAGCCCACATATGTTCTTTTTTTGGTTTTAAACTATCAAAGGTACTATCATGTCTGAGCTACAGATCACAGCACCAGGTGGTTCACATTTTACTCTTTGAGGACATTTGATTTACAGCTCACACAAGCCTGATTGCATGCTGCTTCTTTAATAATGTGTGAGATCTTCAAAGTAACCATCTGAATGACACTGGGTCCCTGGTCACGATCAAATCTTTTCTGGTCCCTTCTTAGCCTTTATTTGGTCTTGCACAGTCAGGGTGATTTTCAACTTGAACTCTCTCTGAAAGGCTTTGTAAAATTCAGTAGGTCCTGGGAAATGAATGAATGGGGCCAGAGTCTCCATGAGTATGTGGCACTTAGTGAACAATTGCATGTTGCGAGGCACTTTTAAAAAATAGTTCATGTCAACCTTACAAATCTAAGCTGCTTCTGTGAGTATTTATTTGCAAGAACCTTTTACATAAACAATGTGCAAAATAGACAAAATGATTGGATATTACTGTATAATAGTCTCTTGTCATCATATTTTTCCAGCCCTAAAACAAGGGAGCTGATTTCTCCTCTCACTTACAGTGGTGTAAAATTGCAGCGACTCCATTAACTTCAATGGAGTGAGTCCTGATTTATACCCTTGAAAGTGAGAGGAGAGACAGGCCCAGGATGCATAATCACATTATCTATCTTGGTATATAAGGGAAGTAGCTTATTAGCAGAGCAAATAATTCAGAGTGAATAATTTCCTTGACAAATATAACCTTTTTTCCTCCTAGCAAAATGTCCACAAAAAGATCATGATTCCTTGAATTTGTTCAGTATTCAAATTTACTGGACAGTTTTTTTCTTCTTCTGCATCTTGGACAGCTCATAGTGAGTATTTGAAATTTGAGCTGTGTTGGTTACTTGTGTTTGGCCACATAAGTTATGTGATACTATTTCTACCACTGATTATAAGAATTACATTCATTCAATTAGGGAGAGGATTTGTGGGAGCCACTCAGGCAGAGGTACCAGATGAGCAGGATTAGGGTGGTTTAGAAAATGCCATATCTTTTCCTTTCAGGGTCACACAGGCTTTCCCAAGGCATTATTCCTAGGGAAATTAGCCCACGATGAAATTCAAATTTATCATGTCACCTTTACACAAAATAATTGCATGCTTGTGTGAAAGGCCCAAGTTGTGAAAGTTGCACTCAGATCCCTGTCTAGATCACATTAATTGTCCCTATGCAAGGACACTGGCAACACTGTCCCATTGCTGTGTCAAATGGCATCCTGTGCCATGTAAAATATACCTATTGTTGTGCATTTACAGGTCTATAATGTTCTGTCATCACTGCAATCTTTGACACAAAGTAATTGTGTAGGCATGCTTAATCGTATTTGCAAAGCATGCTGTCACATTTGAGTCTGACTCATTTAATTGTCTCTGTGCCAAGACTCGGACAAAGGTGTCACAAAGTGTCATATTCCACTGAAAATACAGCAAGTGAAAATACTCGTGTGTGCAAGCTTAAAATTCATGTTCCACAAGCATTTGTGCAAGTAAAACTTGATTGCACAAATGTTCATGGAAGGTGAACACAAAGTAGATGTAAGCAGGGCTACAGCAACTTTTTAAAATGAATAAGTGGAGGTATTTACCCAATAATCAGGGTGAATGATTCATCTAATAATATGTTGGATCTATCAGATTTTACAGCAATGGTCATGTTTTCATTTGCATTTCTATCTATGGTTAATGGGGAGAGTCAAAAAAGTAATTTACTAAAAGAAAAGTTACAAAAAGACATCTTGTCCTCAATAAAGTACATTCACAATGTAAGTGAACACTTGCTGCAGTGTCCTTCACAACTGACTTCATCTACTGGCTTCATGTCCAGGTTCTTCCACAAACCCACTCAGAGCGGAAAAAGATATTCTAAAAAATGCACAACTTATATAAGATATGAACTCACAACTTCTCAATAATAATGGCCTTATCTACCAGCCTACACAGAGTCCAGATCCTCCACTAGTGTAAATTGGTGTAACTCCAGTGAAATCAATGAAGCCACACTGAGTTACACCAGTTTAGGATATGGCCCAGGGAGTTTAGTTGAGAATAAATTTAATCTTTTAATATATATTCAATTCTACACTAGAGGGAGTCCTGTTAATGTAATATATTGATAATGCCAAAGAAAAGCAAACTCTCTCTCTCTCTCTCTCTCTCTCTCTCTCTCTATAAAATATCAAATCTATCCCCTAGTTCATACACTGATCTTGATGAATACAAAATAGCCCTGAGGGAGGATAGCTTAGTGGTTTGAGTATTGGCCTGCTAAACCTAGTGTTGTGAATTCAGTCCTTGAGAGGGCTGCTTAGGGATCTAGGGCAAAATCAGTACTTGGTCCTGCTAGTGGAGGCAGGGGGCTGGACTCAATGACCTTTCAGGGTCCCTTCCAGTTCTAGGAGATAGGTATATCTCCATTTATAAAAGGGGAGGGATAGCTCAGTGGTTTGAGCATTGGCCTACTAACCCCAGGGTTGTGAGATCAATCCTTGAGGGGGCCAGTGAGGGATCTGGGGCAAAAATCTGTCTGGGAATTGGGCCTGCTTTAAGCAGGGGATTGGACTAGATGACCTCCTGAGGTCCCTTCCAACTCTGATCTTCTATGATCTAATCCACCACGACCCTTGATAACTTGTTCCAATAGTTAATTACTCTCACTATTAAAAATTTGACTTATTTCCAGTCTGACATTGTCTAGCTTCAGCTTCCAGCCACTAGGTCATGTTATGCCTTTCTCTGCTAGCTTGAAAAGCCACAGCATCACATTGGGGAACTCCACTGAGCACATTTAGGGAAGGCTCCTATAGACCCTTTACCGAGATATGTTTGCCCTCAACTGACTAAACAGGAGCATGAAATCCTGACCGCATTGAGGGCAATAGGAATGCTGCCATTCAATGGGCCATGATTTCACTCCTGGTATTTTCACCAGTGATGCACCCCGAAGCTATCAGGAAGAAAAAGTAAACATGAGGTTATGAGATTTGATTTTCAAAAAATTCAGATCACAAACATTGGTTAGAAGTAACGGAAGAGGAGAAGGACCTAGGGGTTCTTGTGGACCGGAGGATGACTATGAGTCGACAATGTGACGTGGCGGTGAAAAAAGCCAATGCGGTCTTGGGATGCATTAGGCGAGGTATATCTAGTAGGGATAAGGAGGTGCTGCTTCCGTTGTATAAGGCGCTGGTGAGACCTCATTTGGAGTACTGTGTGCAGTTCTGGTCTCCCATGTTTAAAAAAGATGAACTCAAATTGGAACGGGTGCAGAGAAGGGCCACTAGGATGATCAGAGGAATGGAAAACCTGTCGTATGAAAGGAGACTAGAGGAGCTCGGGCTGTTTAGTCTGACAAAACGAAGGCTGAGGGGGGATATGATTGCTCTCTTTAAATATATCAGAGGGATAAATACCAGGGAGGGAGAGGAATTATTCCAGCTTAGTACTAATGTGGACACGAGAACGAATGGATATAAACTGGCAGTGGGGAAGTTTAGGCTTGAAATTAGACGAAGGTTTCTGACCGTCAGAGGGGTGAAATATTGGAACGGCCTTCCGAGGGAAACGGTGGGGGCAAGGGACCTGTCTGGTTTTAAGATTAAATTAGATAAGTTTATGGAGGGAATGGTTTAATGGTAAAACATATTAGCTGAGGAATACCATGCAATGGTAGGTAAACAGTATAATGGCTAACAAGGGTCAGGCTGGAGACTCTTGCCTACATGCTCGGGGTCTTACTGATCGCCATATTTGGGGTCGGGAAGGAATTTTCCTCCAGGGTTGATTGGCTGAGGCCCTGGAGGTTTTTCGCCTTCCTCCGCAGCATGGGGCAGGGATTGCTAGCAGGAGGGTTCTCTGCCAATTGAAGTCACCAAGACACAGGATTTGGGGACTTCATCAGCAGAATCAAGGGAAGGGTAGGGACGGTTTTGTGGCCTGCAGCATGCAGGGGGTCAGACCAGATGATCATAATGGTCCCTTCTGACCTTAAAGTCTATGAGTCTATGAGAGAGATAGGCAAGCACCTGCTACTATCCATAATTGTGTGTCTATTGAGCAGTGCAGGCAGTGATTAAAGAGGCCCCTGCAGCACTCTCTCTAGAGACAAGGCTGGGAAGATCCAATGACTTAGGGCTTGTCTATACTTACGCGCTGGTTCGGCGGCAGGCAATCGAACTTCTGGATTCAATTTATCACGTCTTGTCTGGACGCGATAAATCGAACCCAAAAGTGCTCCCCGTCGACTCCAGTAATCCTGCTCGGCGCGAGGAGTACGCGGAGTCGACAGGGGAGCCTGCCTGCCGCATCTCGACCGCGCTCGGAGCCCGCCCGCCCATAAGGTGCAGGCGCTGCTCCCCGATGCGAACCGCAGCAGCCCCAGGGCGTCCCCAGTGCAGGATGCGCTGCTGCTGCCTGGGCCGGCTCAAGGCTTTTGCCGCCCAAGCGCCAAAAAACCCCCAAACAAACAAAAAAAAAAGAGGCTGGCTGGAATGCCGCCCCTGAAAATGTGCCGCCCCAAGCACCTGCTTGGTTTGCTGGTGCCTGGAGCTGGCCCTGTCCAAGCCCTGAGTCCTTGATTCCCACATCTTGCAGGCAAACTACTTCAGCCTGGATCTTGTGACTGGATGTCCCAGCAATCCAAAGGCATGGCGGCTATCTGAGGGTATGTCTACACTACGAAATTAGTTCGAATTTATAGAAGCCGGTTTTATTGAAATCGGTTGTATACAGCCGATTGTGTGTGTCCCCACATAAAATGCTCTAGGTGCTCTAGTCGGCGGACCGCGTCCACAGTACGAGGCTAGCGTCGACTTCCGGAGCATTGCACTATGGGTAGCTATCCCACAGCTATCCCACAGTTCCCACAGTCTCCGCCACCCCTTGGAATTCTGGGTTGAGATCCCAATGCCTGGATGATGCAAAACAGTGTCGCGGGCGGTTCTGGGTACATGTCGTCAGGCCCCTCCCCCCCCCGTCACAGCAACGGCAGACAATAGATTTGCGCCTTTTTACCTGGGTTACCTGTGCAGACAACATACCATGGCAAGCATGGAGCCCGCTCAGCTCAGCTGAGCTCACCGTCACCATATGTCCTCTGGGTGCCGGCAGACGTGGGACTGCATTGCTACACAGCAGCAGCTGCTAACTGCCTTTTGGCGGTAGATGGTGCAGTAGACTGGTAGCGTTCATCGGCGATCTGGGTGCTGGCAGCCGTGGGGCTTGCCTTTTGGCAGTAGATGGTGTATTACGACTGTTAACCGTCCTATTACAAGTTGGGTCATCGCACATTAGCAGAGTCTTCCCCGAGCAGCCAATCGTGCAATAGGCCTGAAGACCATCGTCATACACTAACTGCCAAGCGCCCAGTATTTGCTGCCAAGCACCCAGAAAGATGCCGAGGGCTATCAGTCACGCTGCACCGTCGTCTTAAGATGTAAAAAATAGATTTGCTCTGTATTCATTTGCTTCCCCCTCCCTCCGTCAAATCAATGGCCTGCTAAACCCAGGGTTTTCAGTTTAATCTTTGGGGGGACCATTCTGTGTGACAGTTGTTTGTGTTTCTCCCTGATGCACAGCCACCGTTCTTGATTTTAATTCCCTGTACCTGTACGCCATGTCGTCACTCGGCCCGCCCTCCCTCCTTCCCCTAGTCCGTCAGATACTACTTTCGCGCCTTTTCTTTGAATTCTGGGTTGAGATCCCAATGCCCGGATGATGCAAAACAGTGTCGCGGGCGGTTCTGGGTACATGTCGTCAGGCCCCTCCCCCCTCGTCACAGCAACGGCAGACAATAGATTCGCGCCTTTTTACCTGGGTTACCTGTGCAGACAACATACCACGGCAAGCATGGAGCCCGCTCAGCTCAGCTGAGCTCACCGTCACCATATGTCCTCTGGGTGCCGGCAGACGTGGGACTGCATTGCTACACAGCAGCAGCTGCTAACTGCCTTTTGGCGGTAGACGGTGTAGCATGAGTGATAGCCGTGGGGCTGGCAGCCGTAGGGCTGCATTTCACCAGCCCCTTGCCCTTTGGTAGGCGATGGTATATTATGACTGGTACCCATCGTCGTCGTACTGGAGTGGCTGTCAATCATGGCCACCTGGGCAGACATGCTACTGTTTCGATGATGATGGCTACCAATCGTAATATACTATTTTCTGCCAATTGCCCAGTATTGTCTGCTAAGCACCCAGAAGAGGCCGAGGGCGATGCTGGGTGCTGGCGGACGTGGGGCTGGCAGACGTGGGGCTGCATTGCTACACAGCAGCAGCCCCTTGCAGACGATGGTATATTATGATTGGTATCCGTCATCATCATACTGGAGAGGCTATCACTCATGCTGCACCGTCGGCTGCCAGCTTAAGATGTAAAAAATAGATTTGTTCTGTATTCATTTGCTTCCCCTTCCTCCGTGAAATCAACGGCCTCTGCTAAGCCCAGGGTTTTCAGTTTAATCTTTGGGGGGACCATTCTGTGTGACAGTTGTTTGTGTTTCTCCCTGATGCACAGCCACCTTTCTTGATTTTAATTCCCTGTTCCTGTACCTGTACGCCATGTCGTCACTCGGCCCTCCCTCCCTCCGGCCCTCCCTCCTTCTCCTGGTCCATCAGATACTAGTTTCGCGCCTTTTTTCTGACCAGGCGCCATAGCTAGCACTGGGATCATGGAGCCCGCTCAGATCACCGCGGCAATTATGAGCACTATGAACACCACGCGCATTGTCCTGGAGTATATGCAGAGCCAGGACATGCCAAGGCGAAACCCGGACCACCCGAGGAGGCGATTGCAGCGCAGCGAAGAGAGTGATGAGGAAATTGACATGGACATAGACCTCTCACAAGGCACAGGCTCCAGCAATGTGGAAATCATGGTGTCACTGGGGCAGGTTCATGCCGTGGAACGCCGATTCTGGGCCCGGGAAACAAGCACAGACTGGTGGGACCGCATCGTGCTGCAGGTATGGGACGATTCCCAGTGGCTGCGAAACTTTCGCATGCGTAAGGGCACTTTCATGGAACTTTGTGACTTGCTTTCCCCTGCCCTGAAACGCCAGGATACCAAGATGAGAGCAGCCCTCACAGTTGAGAAGCGAGTGGCGATAGCCCTGTGGAAGCTTGCAACGCCAGACAGCTACCGGTCAGTCGGGAATCAATTTGGAGTGGGCAAATCTACGGTGGGGGCTGCTGTGATCCAATTTGCCAGGGTAATGAAAGACCTGGTGATAGCAAGGGTAGTGACTCTGGGCAACGTGCAGTCAATAGTGGATGGTTTTGCTGAAATGGGATTCCCAAATTGTGGCGGGGCCATAGACGGAACCCATATCCCTATCTTGTCACCGGAGCACCAAGCCACCGACTACGTAAACCGCAAGGGGTACTTTTCAATGCTGCTGCAAGCCCTGGTGGATCACAAGGGACGTTTCACCAACATCAACGTGGGATGGCCGGAAAAGGTACATGATGCTCGCGTCTTCAGGAACTCTACTCTGTTTCGAAAGCTGGAGGAAGGGACTTTCTTCCCGGACCAGAAAGTAACCGTTGGGGATGTTGAAATGCCTATCGTGATCCTTGGGGACCCAGCCTACCCCTTAATGCCATGGCTCATGAAGCCGTACACAGGCAGCCTGGACAGGAGTCAGGACCTGTTCAACTACAGGCTGAGCAAGTGCCGAATGGTGGTGGAATGTGCATTTGGACGTTTAAAAGCGCGCTGGCACAGCTTACTGACTCGCTCAGACCTCAGCAAAAAGAATATCCCCATTGTTATTGCTGCTTGCTGTGCGCTCCACAATATCTGTGAGAGTAAGGGGGAGACCTTTATGGCGGGGTGGGAGGTTGAGGCAACTCGCCTGGCCGCTGATTACACGCAGCCAGACACCAGGGCGGTTAGAGGAGCACAGCAGGGCGCGGTGCGCATCAGAGAAGCTTTGAAAACGAGTTTTGTGACTGGCCAGGCTACTGTGTGAAACTTCTGTTTGTTTCTCCTTGATGAACCCTCCAACCCCCCCCCCCGACCCGGTTCACTCTACTTCCCTGTAAACCAAGCACCCCACCCCACCCTCCCCTCCCGCTTGCAGAGGCAATAAAGTCATTGTTTTTTCACATTCATGCATTCTTTATTAGTTCCTCACAGAAGTAGGGGGATAATTGCCAAGGTAGCCTGGGATGGGGGGGGAGGAGGGATGGAAAAGGACACACTGCATTTTAAAACTTTAACTCTTATTGAAGGCCAGCCTTCTGATGCTTGGGCGATCATCTGGGGTGGAGTGACTGGGTGGACGGAGGCCCCCCCACCGTGTTCTTGGGCGTCTTGGTGAGGAGGCTATGGAACTTGGGGAGGAGGGCTGTTGGTTACACAGGGGCTGTAGCGGCGGTCTCTGCTCCTGCTGCCTTTCCTGCAGCTCAACCATACGCTCGAGCATATCAGTTTGATGCTCCAGCAGACGGAGCATTGACTCTTGCCGTCTGTCTGCAAGCTGACGCCACCTATCGTCTTCAGCCCGCCACTTGCTCTTTTCATCCCGCCATTCAGCCCGCCACCTCTCCTCTCGTTCATATTGTGCTTTTCTCATCTCCGACATTGACTGCCTCCACGCATTCTGCTGTGCTCTATCAGCGTGGGAGGACATCTGCAGCTCCGTGAACATCTCGTCCCTCGTCCTACGTTTTCTCTTTCTAATGTTCACTAGCCTCTGCGAAGGAGAAACATTTGCAGCTGGTGGAGGAGAAGGGAGAGGTGGTTAAAAAAGACACATTTTAGAGAACAATGGGTACACTCTTTCATTACAAGGTCGCATATTTCGGCTTGCAGGCAGCCATGGTAGGCCACAGTGTTTTGGCTTTTTTAACCTTCTTAACATGCGGGAAAGGTTGCAAACAGCAGCACATTTCCCATATCAAGGATGAATTGGATTGTCCATTTAAAATGGGTTTTCAATGTAAAAGGAGGGGCTGCGGTTTCCCGGTTAACATGCGGCACAAACACAAGTAAACCCCCCCCCCCCACACACACACACACGATTCTCTGGGATGATCACTTCACCCCTCCCCTCCACCGCGTGGTTAACAGCAGGGAACATTTCTGTTCAGAAGAGCAGGAACGAGCGCCTCTGAATGTCCCCTTAATAAAATCACCCCATTTCAACCAGGTGACCGTGAATGATATCACTCTCCTGAGGATAACAAAGAGAGATAAGGAATGGATAATGTCTGCATGCCAGCAAACACCGGGACCATACGCTGCCATGCTTTGTTATGCAATGATTCCAGACTACGTGCTACTGGCCTGGCATGGTAAAGTGTCCTACCATGGCGGACGGGATAAGGCAGCCCTCCCCAGAAACCTTTTGCAAACGCTTTGGGAGTACATAAAGGAGAGCTTTCTGGAGATGTCCCTGGAGGATTTCCGCTCCATCCCCATACACGTTAACAGACTTTTCCAGTACATGTACTGGCCGCGATTGCCAGGGCAAATTAATCATTAAACACGCTTGCTTTTTTGTGTGTAATGTTTACAAATATTTACAAAGGTACACTCACCAGAGGTCTCCTGTGTGCCCTGAGGGTCTTGGGTGAGTTCGGGGGTTACTGGTTCCAGGTCCAGGGTCACAAACATATCCTGGCTGTTGGGGAAACCGGTTTCTCCGCTTCCTTGCTGCTGTGAGCTACCTACAGTACCTCCATCCTCATCTTCCTCGTTCCCCGAACCGTCTTCCCTGTGTGTTTCTCCAGTGAGAGAGTCATAGCACACGGTTGGGGTAGTGGTGGCTGCACCCCCTAGGATCGCATGCAGATCCGCGTAGTACCGGCAAGTTTGCGGCTCTGCCCCGGACCTTCCGTTTGCTTCTCTGGCTTTGTGGTAAGCTTGCCGTAGCTCCTTAATTTTCACGTGGCACTGCTGTGTGTCCCTGTTATGGCCTCGGTCCTTCATGGCCTTGGAGATCTTTTCTAATACTTTTCCATTTCTTTTACTGCTACGGAGTTCAGCTATCACTGCTTCATCTCCCCATATGGCGAGCAGATCCCGTACCTCCCGTTCGGTCCATGCTGGAGCTCTTTTGCGATCCTGGGACTCCATCACGGTTACCTGTGCTGATGAGCTCTGCGTGGTCACCTGTGCTCTCCATGCTGAGCAAACAGGAAATGAAATTCAAACATTCGTGGGTCTTTTCCTGTCTACCTGGTCAGTGCATCTGAGTTGAGAGTGCTGTCCAGAGCGGTCACAATGAAGCACTGTGGGATAGCTCCCGGAGGCCAATAACGTCGAATTCCGTCCACACTACCCCAATTCCGACCCGCAAAGGCCAGTTTTATCGCTAATCCCCTCGTCGGAGGTGGTGTAAGGAAACCGGTTTAAAGGACCCTTTAAGTCGAAAGAAAGGGCTTCGTCGTGTGGACGTGTCCAGGCTTAATTCGATTTAACGCTGCTAAAGTCGACCTAAACCCGTAGTGTAGACCAGGCCTGAGAAGCCAACTTCTTTCCATGCTTTAGAACATCTCCTGTAAGTTAAAAACACAGCTGCATAGATTTTGTTTTCTAAATCAGTTTCAATCTAAAGTCCATTTTAAACTCCCCTAGAAACTCCTAAAAAGAATGGTTTCTACCAAAGGTGGCTAACGTGACCTAACTTCTACAGCATGAGTGGCTCAGCTATTAAACATATGCCAAAAATTAAGCGAGATAATTGGGAAGAAGAGGAACACTTCCTTGTTCTTGTAATATGTTGTTTGTGTGCAGAGAGACCAGCTCTGTGTGTGTGTGTGTGTGGGGGGAAGATTTGGGAATTTTGTTCCGTATTGTACAGTTGATAAATCTGTACCTTGCACAGTATGAAGAGGTAGAAGTATCTCTATGCTGGTAAATCATTCTGCTCAGGAGTTAAATAGATTGACTCTCCCGTCATCCCAGGAATTTTCTCTTTTTATTATCCAATTAACTATATACGTTAATAAGAAATTTTCTTCCTTATAAAATGGCAATTTTCCTTCCATGTCTGGGGCGATATAAATAGACCGTTTCACGTATAATTTCAGTGTCCTGGGACTGATTTGTGAATATATATTGCTGCTTGAAAAGATTATAATTTACAGGTGATTGTTTGGAGGACTTCAAATTACCACCACTCATATATATGGATATATAAATAAAGAATGAAGCTTCTCAGGAGATTCTGCATAAACAATTTCTTTGGGAAGAAAAAGGATTCTCAATAAAAAAAAAGTATTTTTTCTTTTATCTATACTGCTGCATAAAGTATTGATAGATTATTTCAGTCCTTCATTTCTATTTCAGCATTTCTGGATCATTTCCTCTAACATTTTATCTTTTTTTTTTTTCTTTTTCTTTTCTTCCTTCATGTAAATCGTCATGCATTTCAGTCTCCATAGAATCCAGGAAATTTGCAGTGTAAAGACAGACGGTATCCTGGTTTTGTAAGTTTACTTCATGACTACCCGCTGTAAGGGGGATATGAATGGGAAGGATCAGTGGAGGACTCAGTGAAATATCATCTGAATTCACAAGTAATTTATTAAGGGAGGAGAGAAAAGATTTTTCAAAAGTCACTTGTGGGTGCCCAGCTTGAAGCAACTTCAAAGGGGCCTGCTTTTCAGAAAGTGTTGAGCTCCCACTACCTGAAATCAGGCCCCTTCAAAGTTTCTCAAGATGGGCACCCAAAATCACTATTGACTTTGAAAATCACGCACACAAGGCACAATTTCATTCCTTTTTAATTCTTGTATACTGAGCACATCCACTGCCCCACATAAACGGAATGCCTCAATTGTTCCATGAGTCTGTTAGCTTCAACGATATAAAAATGTAAAGTTAGTTTAGTTAATTGTATGTTACTTAAAAGCAGATCATTTGCTATTAATTAACTCTCTCTCCCACAAGCAAAAACATTATTTCCAATCCTTTCATTGATGCTAAAAGTTAATCTATTTTAGCTACAAGGTAGAATTTTCCACACGATTAAGTGATTTAAAAATTAGCACCATTTGTGCAGAGGAGAAGGGATTCCTCCTTAAAAAGAATATTTTAATTGCTATTAGTTGATCCATACTCCATTAATAAAATGCTATCCAATAAAAACATTCCCTTGGAGTCTAGAGTGGATTTACTGCCTTTATTGCCTGCACAATCTCTTGTGAGACAGAGAGAAATTCTGAGATTGCTGCTTTACCTGGCAGAGGTGAGAGGGGAGGAAACTGCATGTGCTATTATACGTCACTGATCTCCTGGTCTCCACATATTAATTCAGATTCATATAGAGATCTGTAAAAATCAGTGGTTTATTACTGTCTTGTATCTCTGTATTAACCACCTCATTATAATCTCAAATGGAATATAAATATAACAGTATCCAGTTGCATTAGCTAGCATTTTCCCCATCTTGCCTTATAAATCTTAGCTCTACATAAAGTGAATGAGTATACAATTTCTAAATTCTTGAGCAGGAGACATTTATAAAAGATGTATATCTCTTGCTTGGTGGAGAGGGTACATAGAGATCCATATTTCTCTAAATGATACATCTTTGCTCCTACAACTTATCTATTGACACAATTGATGAGAAGATGCTGCTGACTCATCTACAAGGCCAAGGAAGAGAGGAAGGAATTGCATTAATCTCTTTTTGTTTTTGCTCATTGCTCTTGGCTAGATCCCAAAGGTTCATGATGGGCAGCTGAATCTCCTCCACAAAATTATCATCTGTGTTCTGGGATCCATCCTCTCTCCACCTCCTTTTCATCAGAGCACTAGGTGAGCTGGGGATACATACTACTGGCTTCAGTGCCACCCAGCTCTATATCTCACTCTTATGAAATATGGACATTTCTATTACTGAAATGTCCCAAAGCCTGAGATGGAGAAAGATGAGAATGGAAATTAGTTGCTTCAAGTTCAATCTAAGGGGAAAGAAAAATGATGGTGGTCAGATGGGGATGTATTTTGAGAAACTCTTTGCAGCTTTGACCTCACTTTCTGCTGAGGGTGTCTGCCATTTGCCTGTCAACGCGGTTCACAGTTTCATCTGAGTCATAGAGTTTTAGGCCAGAAGGGACCACTGGATCATCTAGTCTGACCTCCTGTATATTACAGGCCATCAACACCATCCAGCACACTAAATCCAAAAATGGAAATGAGAATAAAGTAAACGGGACCCACAGTTGACTAGACTATCATGTGCCTTCTGCTGAAATTATTCCTGCTCCTGGATATTCAAGTAGCAGGGGTAGGTGGAAATGCAGCTTTCTATTTCCAACTAGCCAAGGGAATAGACCACTTCTCTTCAGGTGCCACAGTGATACTTGCCTGTATTGACTCCAGAGTGAGCTACTCTACCTGGGTTTGCCAAGGAAAATTATGTGGAAGTTTCCAGTGGGCCAATGTACAGTAATCTATGTGCTAGGCAACACAGACGGATGAGCACAACAGATCACAACAATCTCCCCATCTAGATATACATCCTTTTCAAGGTCCTGGTGCCGTGGTTAAAGCCTTCAGTGGGTGAGGGCCCATCTCTCCCATGACAGCAGCAGTGGGGATGCTATGGCTAATGGAGTCTAGTATGAAACTCTCATGTGCTGAGTGTTCTATATCAACCTGTGGAAGGTCCTACTGCCAGGGATCTTCATGAGTCCAAGTCTTAAAGATCTTTAGAGTACAATTCATGACACTGCTCTTTGCTCAAGCCTTACTTCAGTCATGAAAAATGCAGAACAGTCAGCAGCATCCCTCCTGGAGACACAACAGAAATACCCAGGGGAACAGTGAAAGCAATGAAAAGATTAATGTTAAGGCCCTTTCAAATAGAAATTGTGCTTTTTAATTTATGCATGTGGTGCAGTGATGCTGTACTGATAGGTGATATAAAAGAAAGAGCTGGATGAGGTTACGTTAGATAAAACAAAATGCTCAGTGTATAGTTATTATTTATTTGTATGATAGTAGAAGGTAGAGGGCCCAGCTGCATTCAGGGCCTCGTTATGCTAGGCTGCATACATACACACAGTAAGAAACAATCCCTGCCTCAAATAGCTTATACTCTAATTAGACTAGCGGTAGAAGGAGAAGTGACATGCCCAAGGTCACCCATCAGATCAGCGACAGAGAGGAACAGAATCCAGGTCTCCTGACTTGCAATCCATGGGCTTGCTACTAAACTATGCAGCCTCTCCATGGCTTCTAGTTTCAGGTTTAAATGGATTAAAGCAGATAAAACCCCATCAGACATTTAATAGACTTCACAAGACATCCATAGTTCATCATTTGATGGGGTCTTAAAAAAAATTTGCTGAGGAGGCCAGTGGACCCTAAATTTCTGCCAGGCTCATGAGATCCCATTCCCAGAAACGTGAGGCATCAATTGGAGCCAAGTTTTGTCAGTATAATTATACAATTCATGACAAATACATTTTGAAACCCTAATATAGAGTTTTTACTCTTGAAAATGAACCACAATTTGCCTAAAATAAATATCCCAAATCAGAACAAAATGTAAACCAGCTAATGCAAATCAACACAGCGCCATTGGCTTTAACGGAGCTACACTAATTTACATCAGTTGAGAAACTGGCCCCCTAAAGTTACATCTCTATAGTATACAGCCCAGCTATAGGACTTGTAAGGACAATCCAGTTTACGCCATTCAGGCAGCCGACATTCAAGTTACTGTGGATACCATTGTTATCCTACACTTTGTTTGCGACTGATGTCAACAGTAATTACCTGCATTTTATTAAATGATTCCCTTTTCCTGTCCCTTTTGCTTTCATTAGAAAAGACAGAGCTAATTATTTAACCTCTCCAAAGTACTTCAATGAGCTATTTCAAATCTGACGCAACCCTTAAAAATGGTTTAAACTATTCATTTTCCCTCAATGAAATGTGCTGCAGTTCTCTTCTCATTAATGCTAATTACCGAACAATTCATGTTGGAGCAGGAGCTTTGTTCCTCATCCCCCCTTCTACCTATCCACTCAATGTTTGTATCATTACAATCTGATGCCATGGAAATTACTGTAATATTACAGGCACAGAATAACGACTCTATTCCATGAAATGGTGAAGAGACGAGGTAGATTGTAAAAGGAAAGGTCTTGTTTGAATAATGATACCTATATTTGAAAATAAGAAAGAAAAATGTTGATATTGAAATTGCAGGAAACATGAATATAATTCTATATATAAATATTAGGCTGGGGTGTGCTTGTTTGGCAAAGAGCCTTTTTCTGGAAATATCAAATGAAAGATGGGGAGAAAAATTGACACAATAATTGTTTAGTTTCCCATGTAATATCGAGCACTCTACTTTTTTTTCAGCCATTACTTTTCATTTAAAGGGATACATTAGACCAGTGATTCTCAGACTGTTTTGGCAACTCTACCAATCTCCTACACTAAGAGCGAAGATGTGCTACCAATAATTTAACAAGGAGTTCCCACAAAAATTCTCCCCCTTAGTGTGCTATAAACAGGTCAGCATGTCAAAATGGGGAGCAAGCTATTATTTTTCTATATTACTTTTCCATTTACTGCGCCTACCCATAACCCAGGAAAAGACAAACAGAGACTTTGTGGCTTTGTTCAGAGTTACTGTAGGGATTATGATTAGATGCATGGCTATTGTTATTTATATTACTTTAATACCTAAATCATGCTTGATCAACTTGTGGCCTGTTGCCTTTCATTGCTCATTTTTAATGTCTTGTTGAAATTTCCGGGGAGGACCGACACTACAATTTTCACCAGGATTTGAAAACAGCCAAAGAAGTGACTGACCAGAAGAGGCAAGAGGCACTGGGCCTGGTGTGCTAGCTAGAGCAGAGTTTTGGGCTTTTTAGTCAGGGCTGGCTGCTGCCCACTGCGTGCAGCCATGCTCAATTGAACTGAAAGTAATTTTAATATTTTAAGGAGCTTTAAGAAAGCTAGGACACTGCTCCTGAACAGGGCCGGCTCTAGGTTTTTTGCCGCCCCAAGCAAAAAAATTTTTAGCTGCCCCCCACCCCAGCCCTGGGCTCTCCCCCCCACCCGCACCCCCTGCCGCCCCAGCGCTGGACTCTCGCTTCCCACCCGCACCCCCTGCTGCCCCAGCACTGGGCTCTCTCCTCCACCCCACACACACTCCCTGCCGCCCCAACTCTGGGCTCTCCCCCGCACCCTCTGCCACCCCAACTCTGGGCTCTCCCCGCCATCCCACCTGCACCCTCTGCTGCCCCAACTCTGGGCTCTCCCCCACACCCCACACCACCTGCACTGTCTGCCGCCCCAGCGCTGGGCTTCCCCCCATCAGCGCTGACTCCTCCCGCTCCCCCCTCGCCTCCGGGGGTCCAGCGCTGGCAGGGGCGGGGTAAGCAGCAGGGCTCCCAGGCCGCGCCTCAGCCTAGGGTCCCTCCAGCCAGAGCTCCCGCCTCCAAGACCGGCTGGGACTGGGGAGGACAGAGCCAGGGCTGAGGGGCAGGACAGCCCCAGTGAGAGCGGAGCCCCGGAGAGCGGGACGTGGGCCCCGCATGGCAGCGCCCCGCCCTCTATAGCCCTGCTCCTGGCCGCCCTGCCGGAGTCCCTGGGCGGCTCTGACTGCTTCGCCCAGCCCCAGCTGCGGCGCTGGGGGGCGGCCGCCCTGCAGCACCTGCAGGTGGCTCTGTGTGCCCCGAGGGGTGGCCCCCAGCACGAGTTGCCCGCGCTCGGAGCCTGCCCAGCCATAAGGTGCGGGCGCTGCTTCACGATGTGAACTGCAGCAGCCCCAGGGCGTCCCCGGTGCAGGACGCGCTGCTGCTGCTTGGGCCGGCTCTAGGCTTTTGCCGCCCAAGCGCCAAAAAAAAAAAAAAAAAAAAAGGAGGCTGGCTGGAATGCTGCCCCTGAAAATGTGCCGCCCCAAGCACCTGCTTGGTTTGCTGGTGCCTGGAGGCGGCCCTGCTCCTGAAACAGGCAGGAAAGCCATATGAGCCAAGAAGGTGTGTGGTGGGAGGGAAGATAATACTGCTTCACCAAGCTAGGGAGAGGAGGACAAGTTTTCCCTATGCTATTAGGCCCTGACAATGGCACCAGAAAAGTTTTGAGTGGATAAAACCCTCTAGCCTTACTCCAACCCCACCCCAAACTTCCTTAGCAAAGAAAGGCATAGTCCAGAAGCGTACAATGCAGGACTGATAGAATGAGGCAGATTAGAAATTTAAAAGTAAAACCCATACCTCCACTAAATACAAGCTGACTTGTCTTTCTATATATGAGGAACAGTGGATCTCTCATGTGAGAAGACAAAGATAGAGCACTTCCTATAGCAACAGAGTTACTTCACTGGCTAGAACAATGAGTGCGCCATAGCATCTGTGGTATTGGGGACTGTGCCTTTAAGGGCCAAGCTCCCCAGAAAGAGGGTCTGGGCGGGGCACTGTGAAGCTCTTGTTGCTATGCTCAGCCAGTTAAAACTCAGACACTGAACGAAGCAGCCCTTTGGCAGTATCCTTGGCAGAGACCACCCCTAAAGTGCATGGCTCCTCCTATAGAGGAGGACTCCTGCTCAGCAGCCAGTTCTGAGAGGAAGTCCATGGGTATGTCTGTTCTTTCTGTGGGAAGAGGAAAATCTTAGCAGTATTGTCAAACCCAAATAATGAGTTAGGTCCCCCAAAATCGTGAGATTGGTTTTAAAATCATGAGGGTTTAAAAAAAAATACCTGGGGGCGTTTTCTGTTTATCTTCAGGTGTTGGAGTCTTTCAGGTTCACATTTTCAAGCTTTTGTTCCACCACCACGAGAGCTAGAAATTTAGTGGGTTTTTTTTTTAACAAACCTGAGATTCTCACATAAACACATGAATCCAGGTGCCAGGGCCTTCAGAAAAATCCCTAGTAGCATGAGACTCGTGTTAAACTCAGCATCAGCTAACACCAATATCAGCAGTGGGAGAGGAGATGCTTCTGTACCCTCTTCCACTAATAAATAGACATTACTCCAGGGATTCCTGCATATGACAGCTCAGCAGTAAGTAAACTGTTAGGTCATACAACAATATACAGACAATATGTTCAGAAGGATGCTACTTGGATTGTTTTTTTAAAAAAATGAAAAAGACTGCCACCTCTTCCTCCCGCAACTGGAGAGGAGGGAGGAGCAATGAGCAGCCTAAGGTTGCACAGGGCAGCAGCAGGCCTCAAAAAACTCATCCTTCCTTCTCATCTCCTGCCACTGGTATACATTTAAATGTCAAAATCAGCCAAAACATACTGGTTGACCCCAAACAATTTTTTCCCTGGAATGTGATTTTGCAGGGTATTTCAACTGTTTTTTTCTTTTCTTTTTTCTTTTCACTCTGGTTTAGAACAGAAAAAAAAATTAATATGCAGAATTTCCCACAAAATGGAAAATCCAGTTCCCACCCAGCTTCAGTTTCCTTCCCTGCCTGGACCCCTGGCCTAATACTTGTCTGCTTGGAGCTGCTGGGGTTAGGAGGGACAGTAGCTGACTTCCTCCTATCTGCTCCCCAGCACCAGCTTCACCCTCTCCTCCTTCCCAAGTTAAGATGGGGTGACAGTGGGGTTTTGGATGGTGACATTGGGAAAGAGGTGGGGACAAGGAAAGTGTGTGGTCGGGGTATGGAGTGGGCCTTGGAGAGGGAAGCTTTGGATGGGAGTGAGGATGCTGGTGAAACAAGGGTGGCATTGAAGCATGGGAGACAGTGGAGTTTATTGGGACATCAGCAAAGGGGGCAGCCGGAGTGAGGGTGATACATAATATGCATTTGAGTTTTAGATGTGGTTACTCAAGGTTTTAAAGTCTGAGAGCTGCAGGGTTTAATAATACAAAATAAATGTTAAACTGTTAGTATTGGTATTGTAGAAATGTAGGGCCGGAAGGGACTATGAGAGGTCATTAAGTCCAAGCCTCTGTGCTGAGGCAGGACCAAGTAAACCTAGACCATCCATGACAGGTGTTTGTCCAGCCTGTTCTTAAAAACCTCCAATGATGGGGATTCCACAACCTTCTTTGGAAGCCTATTCCAGAACTTAACTATCCTTATAATTAGAACGTTTTTCCTAATATCTAACTTATTGCAGTTTAAACCCATTGCTTTTTGTCTTACCTTCAGTGGATATGGAGACAATTGATCACTGTCCTCTTCACAACAGATCCTAACATATTTGAAGAACTGTTATCAGGTCCCCTCCTCAGTCTTCTTTCCTCAAGATTACATAGGCCTAGTTTTGTAATCTTTCCTCATAAATCAGGTTTCTAAACCTTTTATCATTTTTGTTGCTCTCCTCTGGCTCCTCTCCAATTTGTCCACATCATTCCTAAAGTGGGGCACCTAAAATTGGACGCAGAACACCAGCTGAGGCCTCACCAGTAGAGCGGGATAATTACTTTCTGCGTCATACATACAACGCTCCTATTAATACACACCAGAATGACGATAGCCTTTTTCACAACTGCTTCAAATTATTGACACATATTTGTGATCCACTATAACCCCCACATCCTTTTCAGCACATCCTTTTCAGCAGTATTACCACCTAGCCAGTTATTCCTCATTTTATAGCTCTGCATTTGATTTTTCCTTGCTACATGAACTACTTTGTATTTGTCTGTATTGAAATTCATCTTGTTGGTTTTAGACCAATTCTCCAGTTTGTCAAGATCATTTTGAATTCTAATCCTGTCCTCCAAAGTGCTTGCAATCCCTCCTATCTTGGTGTCATCCACAAATTTTATAAGCATACTCTCCACTCCATTAGCCAAGTCATTAATGAAAATACTGAATAGTACTAGACCCAAGACTGACCCCTACGGCATCCCATTAGATATGCGCTCCCAGCAAACCATTGAAAACTACTCTTTGAGTGCTGTCTTTCAACCAGTTGTGCACCCACCTTATAGTAATTTAATTTGAAAGACTTTTCCCCAGTATGCTTCTGAGACTGTCATGCAGGACTATGTCAAAAGCCTCACTAAAAGCAAGACATATCATGTCTATTGCTTTCTTCCTGTCTACTAGGTCAATAACCCTGTCAAAGAAGGAAATTAGGTTACTTTGGCATGATTTGTTCTTGACAAATCTATGCTGGCTATTCTTTATAAGTCCATTATCCTTTAGGTATTTACAAGTTTGATTGTTCTCTAATTTGTTCCAATATCTTTCCAGGTATTGAATTTAGGCTAACCGACCTATAATTCCCTGTGTCTTCTTTGTTCCTCTTTTTAAAGATAGTGTGACATTACTGACATAACCTGTAACCGTATAGATCATTGTTGCAACCACTGTTATATATTTGCAGCAAATATTGTACAAAGATTGTCATGTAAGGTGTCTATGGAAAGGTTATGATTTACTGATTATGATTATGCTATCTGTATGGGTGTATCATTTTTGTAGTTGAAGTTATGAATATTGGCTATGTACTTGTATATCAATGTATTTTGATTCTAAGTAGCCTCAGTGAAGCATTTGGTCAGCTTCTTGAGAAGGGACTATTCTCAGTAAGTGCCAAATCAAGAAACACTTAATGGACAATGGACTTTGGGAGACGCCAGTCCACATCTGAGCTTTCCTGGGAACGTTCAAACTAACATGTAAACAATGGCATTGGCCTGTAAAGAACTGAGTCATGCATGGACATGTGACTTGCCCATGTGACTCAAAACTCCATCTTGCTGTAATTTTCCACAGTAAGAACAAAGAGGTGCCCTACCCCCTGAAAGAAACAATAAAAGGCAGTTGCCTCACCTCCATCTTGTCTTCAATTCTGCTTCTTACCTCTGGAGGGGCTTTGTTACAAACTGAAGCTCTGAACAAAGGACTGAATGACCCATCCCAGCTGTGGATGTACTCCAGAGACTTGATTTGAACCTGCAGTTTATTCCATCACTGCTACAAGCCTGAACCAAAAAATTTGCCATTACTGTATGTAATTGATTCCATTTAATCAATTCTAGCTCTCAACTTTATCTTTTTTCTTTTATGACTAAACCTTTAGATTTTAGATTCTAAAGGATTGGCAACAGCGTGATTTGTGGGTAAGATCTAACTTGTATATTGACCTGGGTTTGGGGCTTGGTCCTTTGGGATCGAGAGAATCTTTTTTCTTTTACTGGGATATTGGTTTTCATAACCATTTGTCCCCATAACAAGTGGCATTGGTGGTGATACTGGGAAACTGGAGTGTCTATGACTTCTGGATAGCCAGTGCGGTAAACCAAAAGCTTCACTGTTTGGCTGGTTTGGTTTGCCTTGGTGTGCAAAGGAACCCCAGCCTTGGGCTGTAACTGCCCTGCTCTAAAGCAATTTGTCCTAAATTGATACTCTCAGAAGTATCCCACCAAAGGCAGCATCGTTACAGATAGATATCAGGTACTGTTTGCCCTTCTCCTGGGACCTCTGGGACCTTCATAATCCATGAGTTCTCAAAGATAATTGCCAACATTTCCAAGATTGCTTCAGCTAATTCCTTAAGTACTAGGGTGAATTTTGTCAGGCCCTGCCAATTTGAAAATCTCTAACTTATCTAAATATTCTTTAACAGGTGCTTTCTCTATTCTGCTTGTGTTCCTTCGTCCTTGTTATTATTAATTGTGTTGAGTATCTGGCCACCATTAACCTTTTTAGTGAGGAGTGAAGCAAAATAGGCATTAAACATCTTAGCCTTCTTGTCATCAGTTATTAGCTCTTCTTCCCTACACTTTTCTTCGTCTTTCTCTTGCTCTTAATGTATTTTAAAAAACCTCTTCTTATCGACTTTTCTGTCCCTGGCTAGGTATAACTCATTTTGTGCCTTATCCTTTCTGATTTTTTTTTTTGGTTGCCTACATGCTTGTGCTATTCTTTTGAACTCCTCCTTAGCGATTTGTCCATATTTCCACTCTGTATAGGATTCCTTTTTGATTCTCAGGTCATTTAAGTGTTCCTGATGGAGCCATTCTTACTATTTTTCCTATCTTTCCTTCTCACTGAGATATTAAACAGTTGTATGTTTTATTATTGTCTCTTTGAGAAACTGGCAGCTCTCCTGAACTCCTTTATCCCTTGTATTTTTCATCCCTTGGGACCTTACCTACTAGTTCTCTGAGTTTGTTAAAGTCTGTTTTTTTGAAATCTATTGTCCTTATTCTGCTGCTTTCACTCCTTCCTTTTCTTAAAATCATTAAATCTATGATTTTGTGGTCACTTTCACCCAAATTGCCTTCCATCTATAGATTCGCTGCCAATTCCTCCCTTTTGGTCAGAATCAAATCTAAATTGGTTGTCCCTTTAGTTACTTCCTTCACTTCCTGAAACAAAAAGTTGTCCCCAATACATTCCAAGAACTTATTGGACTTTTTGTGTTTTGCCGTATTGCTTTTCCAAGAGATGTCTGAGTAGTTAAAGTCTCCCATTATTACTAGATCTGGTGTTTTGGATATTTCTTTTATTTGTTCTAGAACATGCCTCAGCCACCTCCTCTTCGTGATTTGGTGGACCCCTACCATGACATCACCCTATTTTTTCCCCTTTTATCTTTGCCCAGAGACTCTGAACTGGTCTGCCTCTCACCTCCTTCTGGAGCTCAGAACAAATATTTTTGATGTATAATGTGATACCACCTCCCTTTTTTCCCTGCCTGTCCTTCTTGAGCAAGCTATATCCCTACCAATATTCCAGTCCTGAGATTTATTCCACCAAGTCTCTCTGATGCCAATTATCATAATTTAGCTAATGTATTAAGTTTTCCACTTCTTCCTGTTTGTTCCTCATTCTCTTTGCATTTGTATATAGACATCTAAGATGCTGAGCAGATTCCCCCACTGATTTACCTCTTGTTGCACCTATGATCCTATTGTAATTTTCCATGTGCCCCTCAACATCTAGCCCTTTTTTTATGCTTCCCTGTGGGCTTTTGTCATCCAGTTCTTTTGAACCTAGTTTAAAGCTCTCCTCGGTAGGTTGGAAAATTGGTGTCCAAAGATGCTCTTTCTCTTCTTGGTCAGGTAGCTCCCTTGTCTTCCCACCAGCCCTTCATCTCAGAACAGCATCCAATGGTCAGGGAAGCCGAAGCCCTCCCATCAACACCATCTGTGCAGGCATGCATTCATCTCCAAATGCACAGAGCCCTGCTTGGCCCCTTGCCCTCAACCAAGAGGATGGACAAGAACATAGCCTGGCACCTTCACCCTTGTTCCCAGAGCTCTTTCTTTCTTTCTTTCTTTCTTTCTTTCTTTCTTTCTTTCTTTCTTTCTTAAGCATTAACATTTTCTTCCAGCAAGAGAAACAGCTTTCAGTAACTGGGCCGCACATTTTCAATGATTTATCTCATTTTTGATGTTCATTGTCATCTGGATATTGTATAGGAAAACAGGCTGATCTTTGTTTTAAGTTGCCTTAAACGAAGTAACTAAGGAAATACATGCAGAACATAATGTTTAATTAGAACGTCATCTGGTGAGAATGATGTATTCTGTACCACTCCATCACCTTGTCAGAATACTCTGAATATCCTAACAGAACAACAGTCATCTTAAATCAAAGCCAAGGGCGGATTATCTGAGGAAGGCATTTAATGTTTCCTTAAAAGATTATGAGTTATCAGCAAATTGGGGCATGCATATATAGAGTTCCCCTTGAGTATCGCAATATACTGTAAGTAAACTGGCATATATAGATCTTATGCAGCTGGTATTAAGGGGCATGTAATTTTACACAGTTGGCAACACTTGAAATATAGTGCCAATATCTTTTAGCTCCACCCCTGTGGATTTTTTATACATTACACTGAAATAAATGCAGTGTGACTTGGTTTAGAAAAGGAAAAACAATCGTGTTTATTTCATTCATGTGGATCTCTAGGAATATGCAGACTTGCATCTAGCTAACAACGTTGGGTAAGAATTTGCTTCCCAACATCCAGCCCTAGTAACTGGGCTAGATATTGAATGGGGGTAGAACTAGCCTAAATACTGGCCTGGCCTACCTGGCCCTAGTGCCTTCACCTTTCTCCTCCCCCAGGGGAAGAAAAAGCAGAGGACCTACATAGCAGTAGAATTGTCACTTTCACCGCCTGCGTGTCTACCTCCAGCCTCCCCTAGTTGTAGCAACACAGGGAGCCCCTGAGGAACTGAACCCCATAGCTCACAGGAAGCGCATCCCTCTGCAAAACCTTTTTGCATTTTGCATAGCAGAAATGCTCTGGTTCCGCTGCTAGAAAGCCCTCCTCGCCTTCTGGAGGAAGGGACAGGTTTTGTCCCTTGGAGTGCACACTCTCTATTTGGTTCCCTTCCCTAACCACCTGCCATCTATCCGATTCTGCAGCTGGATCAGCAGTTTGTTTTTATTATCATTTATATGACAGTAGCCCCCAAGCGGTGCTCAGCACAGTGGAGGCATATCTGGAGACATCATCTTTGTCCTGAACAGCTTATATTCATTTTTAAGTTGCATTTTGTGAAATTTGATGCTGGTGGCAGGCAGCAGATTGGTAGCCCTGGAGACTGAAGAACTTCTATTTTTCCACAGAACATGGGCAGCAACAGCATGATTCCCCAATCCCCAAACTGCACCACCAGCATGCCCTGATCCTGTCTACAGGGGCCATCTCTAGAGGGCAGTTCAGTCTCAACGCCCATTAAGCCCTTGCTATAGTTGGGCAACAAGAGTCGGATGCCAACTGAGGCACTCAATGCCAAAGGCTCTTGTGATGGGGACACCTGTCCTCTGGCAACTGGCTAGAACCAAGAGCCAAAAGCTGGTGACACTGTTTGTTCGGTAGGAGAGAAGGGCTTGATGCGAAAATTACTGGGTGAAATACTATGGCCTGTGTTATGCAGATGGCTATGAAAATCACAATGGCCTCTGGCCTGAAAATCTATGAATCTGTGATGCTGTTTTGCATAATTTTGAATTGCCCCTAGACTCAAATTAGTACATAAGCTGCATCAAATCTCTCTGGATCATGGAGGTGTTGCCACCAAGGGAATTGCACAAAATTTGCCCCTGTGGTATACCTCATAGCTCACAGTCAAAAAGGGGAGAAGAAGTGAGCGAGTGAAATAATGTATGTAGTTGTTTTCCCAGGGGAAAAAAATGATATGTCATAAAAATAATCAAGAAGGGAGGCAACATCACTTGGCAAGAAAATGTCTGTGAAATGCATATGCTGGAAATGTGAATAGTTTGTTCCTAAAAGCTTTACTGCTATATTGCTAGAATACCACAGTATGCAGCTGGAAATGGTGACCAGGGATGGGGGGGCAGCAATATAAAAGGGGCTTTCCTCCAGGAAAGCTTGTAGAAAAAACTGCTGGTTGGTACAGTCTGGTCCGTTCCAAAGGCAAAATAGTGGTGGTGTATCTGTATTTTCTGAGCCCCAGGGATAAGTCAGCTCTGGCTGGGGTGACTTAGAATCCAGAGAGGGATGAGTTCCATCAGAGGCAAGGAAATCTCCCCAAATCCTCCCTTCAATTTGGTGGCAAATATTTAACAAAGGGCTCCTTCCAGCAAGCACATCAGTGCTTTGGTTACTGCTGAACTATTCCTGCCAAAGCTGACTTATCCTTGTCTTTGGAATGTACCAGACTGAAAAAAGTGAAAGGTCTCTACCAAATGTTCCCAGAATAAGAAAACCACTCTCTTTCAAATTGATAAGTTAAATACTTCACTACAGCATAAACATTTCTAAGGGACAAAGTATAAACATTTCCAGTGGCGTCCACTTAGTATTATTAAGTTCGTTAGCCAAGTGGTTCTGCCTCTCTCCTCCATTATGGCTGTGAGAAAGTTTTTATTGAAATGGAAAAATAAATGAATTGATTCCCTGCCGTCTCTCACTCCAACTCTTGTACTATATACACCTGAGGGGTTTCATGGGCAAAAGGCCAGCGGGAAATTCTGAGGTAGACCATGGCTAAAATATTAGCAGGACAGCACTGCAACTGCCACTCTCATGTTCTGTCTCTGAGTCATTTTGCACCATAGAGGATTGTGAGATGGGGTTGGTTTTGCTTTAATTAGTTGGACACAAATGTGATTATTACCAAGTGCAAAAACTTTGTCTTATTGACTCAGCAGCAAAACTTGATCTTTGCAATGTAGCAAAGTTCTGTCTAATATTGCTTTGGCTTTCTAGTAGGCCTATTGCTGTCGTGTCTGGGCACCAGATATCAGATGCTGAATTTTTTGAACTTTTCCTAGCACCAAGTGCTGCTGTTCATCAGATGAAACAGCACATGAAGCAAACTTCTCCTTTAAATACACTCAGGGCATTTTAGTTATTTAGCTTTATTCCCACACACTCAATTTTAGGAGAAAAGTAGCATATTCCTTTTCCAGTGTGGCTGCTTCTTCCTCACTCTCATATTCTGGCTGTGATCTCTCTCTAGGATAACTACTGCAATAATGCCACCTTTTAGTTTTACAGGTCACCATTTTATTCTGTTAAATCATTTGAGTCCCTGCATTCTACTTAACTTCCTCCTTTTCAAGGGAAGGCCCTCTGATACCATGGTGATGAGTGCAGTGCAAATTCCTAGGCAGATTAGATTAAGATATGAGAAATTTTAAGATGTCATAAAAACAAAACAGGAAAAAATCCACTTGTCTAGTTTCAGGCTTGTTACAAACCTGCGCCCAGTTGCAAGCAAACTTGGGGCAGTTAATGTTGTTTTTCATTGAACTCCAGTTTTCACATCACTTTCATGCAAAACCAGATGAAACTTGATGGTTTTACCTGAGTTCTGGGCTTCAGTCATGCCTGAAATGGTTTGTTTTAAATGTTTAAGAGAGTAAGAGGGAGTTGTGAATCCTTCAGACACTGGAACCAAAGAACCGTTTTGCACGCTGAACCAAAGCTACTGAGTTTCCCCTAACTCTGGTTACTATAGCAATTGGAGTCAAAAACAGTGTGTCAGTCAGAAGGCATAAGGGTAGTTTGGGTCATAGAGACACTGAGACTGTATGTTGGGAGTGAGAAAGGAGGCTGGCAAGACTCACTAGGACATGGTAAACCCCACCCCAGTTATAAAGGATCCTGGTAGGCCAAATTTTGCTTACTCAGGCAAAATGCAGTGAAGTCAAGACAGAGCGCTGGTCACACTACGAGTTTAGGTTGAATTTAGCAGCTTTAGATCGATTTAACCCTGCACCCGTCCACACGACGAAGCCATTTTTGTCAACTGAAAGGGCTCTTGAAATCGATTTCTGTACTCTTCCCCGACGAGGGGATTAGCGCTGAAATCAACCCTGCTGGGTCGAATTCGGGGTAGTGTGAACGCAATTCAACGGTATTGGCCTCCAGGAGCTATCCCAGAGTGCTCCATTGTGACTGCTCTGGACAGCACTCATTGAGGCCGGCCAGGAGCACCCATGTCTGCCCAGGCGCTCCCGACCAACCTAACCGAGGTCGGCCAGGAGCACCCATGGGACGACGGCTAGCAGTTGTATTGTACCATCTGCCATCCGCAAGGCAAGGCAAGGGGATGCTGCTGTGTAGCACTGCAGTACCGCATCTGCCAGCAGCACCCAGGAGACATATGGTGACAGTGAGCTGAGCGGGCTCCATGCTTACCGTGGTATGTCATCTGCACGGATAACCCAGGAAAAAAGGCAAGAAATGATTTTTTGCTGTTGCTTTCATGGAGGGAGGGAGGAAGGGAGGCCTGACGACATGTACCCAGAACCACCTGCGACAATGTTTTTGCCCCATCAGGCATTGGGAGCTCAACCCAGAATTCCAATGGGCGGCAGAAACTGCGGGAACTGTGGGATAGCTACCCACAGTGCAACTCTCTGAAAGTCGACGCTAGCCTCGGTACTGTGGACGCACACCGTCAACTTAATGCGCTTAGTGGGGACACACACAATCGACTGTATCAAATCGATTTCTAAAAAATCGACTTCTATTAAATCGACCTAATTTCATAGTATAGACATACCCAGAAAGAGCTCTGGGAGCAAAAGTTGGCTCTTGGGCCTTTTGATACCATCCGCTATGTGTGATCTTTCAGCAGAGGAAAAAGGAATTGTCCTGTGATAAGTGAGCATTTCAGATTTGCATCTGCATTGATAATGTTCTTCCTCTCTTTGATAATGTGAACCACAGTAGTAAAAATTGCTTTAATGATTTTCTTAAGGCACTTAAAATTGAGAAAAAGGTGTAGCGGTTTGAGCAAGAGGCATTTCAGCGGTCTAATCCTGGTTCTGACACTTAATCCCTTGGTGGCTTTGGGCAAGTCACTTAACATTTCTTACTGTTTCCCTGTCAGTAAAGTAGGGGTAATAATATTTGCTCATAGGGGTACTGGAAGTAGAGATGGATTTGAGCCACATTTTTCCAGAGTCTGGTGTTTATTCAGGTCTGGCATTAGAGTTCAGGCTGTGTTGCAAAGATAAACGAGTTGATAGTTGAAAAGCGAGAAGATTTTTGGCTGAAGATTATTCAAAAAACTCCCACTGACTTTAATGGGCTTGGGTCCTAAAAGCATTAGGTATCTGCTAAGTGATCCTGTTCATTCAGATTTACAGACTTCCTCCTCCCTAGTGCTTTACTTCTCCCTCTGTCCCCTCACCTCAGGAAGCAGAGCATGGATTATAAAGGAGTTAATTTTGCTCATTCTTGACAGTTCTGCCTGAGTCTACACACTTTTTTGTTGTTGTTTTTGTTTAAGCATTGTGAGATTCCTAATTGTGAACATTTTAAAGCACTGTAAAAGCTGTTCTGGATTTCTTCTGTTTTTTTCCTCTCTTGGGGCTTGATCAGTCAATAGAGCATTTCCATTGTCTTCAATGGGAATCGGACTGGGCACTTCGATCCTTTCTGAATAAAAAAAACCCCCAAAGTGCATAAAGGTTATACAGTATAATTGCAGGTCTGGAGGCTTTTCTGGTGTCTATCTCTCTGTTTTAGGGCCTGATCCATATCCCATTAAAGTCAAGACTCCCAGAGACCTCAGTGTGAATTGGACTGGGCCTTTTGTCCAGAGCTTCGCAGGACCTGTTGACCCAAGCCTGCCCGAACAATTGGTTGCAGTTCTACTTTTTCTTTTGAAGAAAAACTTTCCATGGGAGGATTCAATTTGTCAATTCTGTACAAGCAAAACTTGCTGTCATAAACCACACAACAATAATTTCATGGTATCAGAGGAACAGGAGCACCGCCCCGAAATGCCGCCCCCCACAGAGGCGGCGGAAGGTCCCGCTGCCGAAATACTGCCGCGGTCGCTGCCCCCCAAATTGTAGCGCCCCAGGCGACCGCCTAGATCGCCTAATGGGTTGCGCCGGCCCTGCAGAGGAGTGACATACAGTGAGAGTCCTGCTGCTCCCCAGAAAAAAATGGCAGCTATCTTGTGTACAACTATCGCTTTACTATTTTTTTACCTTCAAGATTAAAAACTTTCAAGATGAGGCTTACAAGGTTTATGGTAGAGCAGAAAATATACATAGAAGAAGGAAATTAAAATTCCATAAATATATTTGCTGGCCAAAATTTACGCATCCTGTATTCCTAGGGTATCTAATTAGAACTACGAAGAAAATAGCCCTGGAAAGGATAGGCATTTTGTTCAAATAATTTTTAAAAATTGAGCTAAATAATGGCCATTTTATACTGCACACAGTATAATTGTTCTCCTTGTATTGGGGAGTAGTTATAAATTATCTAGTATCCCATTCGGTTTTGTTGCCATGCAGAGTTCCAAACAATTGTGAATGTAGTTACTGAGCATGTAAATTCACTGCTGTCTGACAGCTATACCGTTATTGCAGCTACTAACTAACCTTCTGCATAAAAAAAATGAAATCCCTATGAAAGAATGGGCATTTATCTAAGTGCTGACATTGAAACATTCTGAATAACTCTTTGAATTATTTGTACTATTATGGGTAGAAAATGTAATTATTGTAATCAGCCTTGAGTCTGAGGCCATGTTGTAAAAAAAAAAAAGAAAAAAAAGAGAAAAACCCCAGATCTGAACAACGAAAATGAACCTTGATAATGGAACAGCCTTGAATTCCACTTCATTTATCACACTAATGGATGTCAAGATGACCTCAATCAAACATTTTGTTTTCCAGTTTCCAGCAATGGAAAAGGCTTGCTTTTTTTTCCCCCTGAAAAAAATGTTATTTAAATTGTTTCTTTATAAAATGATCCTAGTAATTACATTAGAGTAGAAGGTCAAAGTCAATATGAAATACTATCCACCAACCCTTTGATGAGTCTAGCACGGGATCTTTACTGACACAGTCTTGCATATCTCAATAATCCCAGTGACGTACTTGTTTTTTCCCCTCTTCCTATTCTTTGTACTTTTAAAAACAGAAATCATATTTCTTAGTGTTTTTTATTTTCTTATTACTTCAATTTCCCTGTAATTTTTCACCTAGTATTTTAAATAAGCTAATTGGCTATCAGACATGTCTGGGTTTCCCAGACCACAGCCATGAAAGAAAACATCAAAATCAGAAACCAACTAGACCCTTCATAATATGAATGCCCTACTGAGCTGGCTTGCATCACTTGGGCCTGCCAAAAGAACCATGTAGATATCACTTTGTGCCTGACTTCAGTGGAGTTTCATGAGGGCATAGGGGTCTGTCCGTGCAGTTCTCTTTGCAGGATCAAGGCCTAGGTTATTATTAGAGATGGGCCTAAACCAAAAGTCCAAAGCCAGACAACTCAAAGCATTGTGAGGATTAGTAGTATTTAAATCTAGATCTGAATTTTGCAACTGTTTTTTCCTCTGTAATGGACAAAACTAAAGACCCAGATTCAAACACTTCCAAAGTTCAAGGATGGGGAAGACTAACATTTGGATCCAAATTTAAATGAGGATGGTTTGGGCCTGTTTCTAGGGACTATTACCCTGTGCTGTATTTATCAAGGGTGTGTACTTTAGAAATGGATAAATATACTTCTGGAAATGCGGCATAACAGTTTCAGATACTTTGGGGCTGAACCTACCTGATAAATTCTACAAGGCACAAATTTTTAGGCTCCGATATTATAGATTTATACAGATATGTAACTTTACGCCTTGTGAGTAGCCTAATTGACTTCAGTAAGACTATTCACAGAGCATAAAGTTAAGCATGTGTATAAGTCCACAGAACTGTGGCCTTAGACTCTAAGGAGCATATCTACCTATATATCTCTGTAAATTGCCTAGCCCAGTGGGACCCTGAACCTGGTGACGTGGGGGGTTATCACAATACAAATAATAATAATAATAATAAGAATAAGAATAAGAATTAATAATAATATTATAAGAAAGTGTTGAGATCTTTGATATTTTCCAAATGAGGTCCACAGGTTAAGGCTGGTTTATTCCCAGGCCTACTCAGGTACGTAAATGATAAGGGGAATTGCATGAGCAATCTCCAGCCAGGCACAATCTAATTCATACCCTACCGTGAGTGCAATAGTACTGCTGAGATTGCTAGCTTCCCCATTTGGGCCAGGAAGGGTGCAGTCTTCCTCTCACAGCAAACATTGGGCATAAACCATGTGCAGGGGGAGCATATTCTGCACTCTGGCCTGGGCGCTCCCATTCCTGGAAGAATTCCAGCTGAGTCACCTAGAGAGCTTCTGGGGACACTTGGTGGTGCAGACTAGAGGTCTTTGACATCTGGCTCTGGCTTAACAGATGTGATCATCCATCTTTCCACCATCTTTGTGGGGTAGGTATGTCTTATAGCAGTTTTAGAAATAAATAAATGGAGACAGAGAGAGGTTAAGATCGTAGTTTTCAAAAGTGGCTCCTGATTGAGGTGCAGCCATTTTTCAAGGGTCTAAGTTGAACACCCAAAAGTGAAGGCACCCAAAATCAGTCGCTGCTTTGAATATTGTGGCCTGAGTGATTTGTGAAAAGCCACAGAGCAAAGGGATGGCAGAACACACGAATGAGTAGAATCCAGTCCCCTGCTCTTCTCCATCATCTGTCTAGCTGTCTATCAGCATAGTATTTGAGTACATCTAACCTCTCTTCCATGCCCCTTCCCAGAAATAAGAAAAATTGTCAAACAACATGTGGGTATCTTGTGCTATGTTATCAGCTCCAATTTATTTTGTTACCTGATTCAGTGAGGTGATGACATTTTCACCAGAACATCCTGGTTGCTCCATATGAGAGCCTGAAAGTGGCATTAATATAATATTAATTCACAGGGAAATAGAACAAGAAAGAGGATAAACAAACTGTAATTTAAGCCAGGTAGTGTTACCTGTCTGAGTCAAGTGGGTACAGAATTTATGCCCTGAGATATAAATAAGTCATTCCCTAGGTTTTCAGGTGCCATCACACACCACAGGAGCCACCACCACCAGGGCCCTGCGCTGGGACCCAGTGAAGAGGGAGGGCCCAGGTCCCCCTACACCAGCTGCCACCCCCAGGGAGCAGCCCATTTCCCCGACTCTGACCATTAGGCCATACAGCCCAAGTGAGAAGGCAATTGTATTGACTCTGGCCCTTAGGCCATACAACCGTATTGAGGAGGTCAGCCATACTGACTGTGGCCACTAGGCTATACAGCCCGAGTGAGAGAGCGATTATATTGCCTTCAGCCATTAGGCTGTACTGCTCTGATGACAAGGGCAACCACACTGACTTTGGCCATTGGACTGTACTGCCCTGTGGGCTAAGGGCAGGCTGGCGGACTTAACCGTGGGGCCGTGACGCCCTTGCCCTCCCCAAGGGGGAACGGGGTATATTTGTGCCATGATACTGCAATTTAATATAATCAAATCAAATAAAAAAACCCAACAACAACCCACTAAACAAACAAGCAAAGAACCCTCGTAAGCACTGGTTAGGCTGGCAGCCAGTAACTACTGAGGACCATGAATACTCAGCTATGCAACACACCTAGCTTCAGTGTTCTGGTCCCCCACTCCATTAGCCTGTTTATCCACCTGTGGGAGTTGTGCTCCTAACTCCCTTAGGCTGTTTTGAAATCCCCAGCCATAATGCCTACTACAAAGGGGGCCTAATCCCTAGCTGATCCTGTAGGGACTACAATAACACAACCATAATGTTATCTGAAGAAATTTTGTGTGAATCTTAGTATTGCCATCCCTAAGCATTCAAAAAATAGTCAGGCCTCAAATAAATCATGAGATTGGCTTAAAATTAGGGCTGTCGATCAATCGCAGTTAACTCAAAAAAATTAATTGCGATTTAAAAAATTAATCACGATTAGTCGCAGTTTGAATCGCACTGTTAGACAATAGAATACCAATTGAAATGTATTAAATATTTTGGATGTTTTTCTACATTTTCGAATATATTGATTTCAATTACAACACAGAATACAAAGTGTATTGTGCTCACTTTATATTATTTTTATTACAAATATTTGCATTGTAAAAATGATTAAATAGTATTTCTCAATTCATCTCATACAACTACCTTAGTACAATCTATTTATTGTGAAAGCGCAACTTACAAATGTAGGGGTTTTTTTGTTACATAACTCCACTCAAAAACAAAACAATGTAAAACTTTAACGCCTACAAGTCCATTCAGCCCTATTTCTTGTTCAGCCAATCGCTAAGAGGAACAAGTTTGTTTACATTTACGGGAGGTAATGCTGTCCGCTTCTTATTTACAATGTCACTGAAAATGAGAACACACGTTTGCACGGCACTTCTGTAGCTGGCGCTGCAAGGTATTTACATGCCAGATATGCTAAACATTTGTATGCCCCTTCCAGGGGCGGCTCCAGGCACCAGACGAGAAAGCACGTGCCTGGGGCCGCACGTTGTAAGGGGCGGCATTCCAGCCAATCTTGGGGCGGCCAGTCCAGCCCTGCAGGGGCACAGACCCTGGCCCGGGACGGGCAGGAACTAACAATCCCCACTGCTCATCATGCCGCCAGGCTTCCCGGGACGCACCACTCCCCACTGCCTGCACCGGCCTCCGTCTCCTGCACCGCTCTGAGCCCGGCCCAGCCGAGCCGCCTTTAAAGGAGCGGCTGAGCCAGCACCTCCTGCAGCTCCCAGGCACCGGAAGGAGGGAGGGTTTTGCGGTGGCCCAGTGGGTGGCGGAGGGGCGGGCCCCACTGATCCCGGCGCTGTTTGCACTGCTGGTCCCGCACGGAGATCGCAAACCCCAGCCAGCGCTGCCTGTGTCGGCCCCCTCAGAGCCTGCCCGGCCAGGAGAGGCACCCCAGGGCCGGAGGGGGGAGCCCCTCTCGCCCGGCTGCAAGCAGGCTGCAGCGCCTGGCTGCCCACAGGTGGAGGGAGCAGGCGGGTGCCGCCCTTCCCCCCCTGCGAGCCGCCTTGACCGTCCTTCATGCGCTCCCTGCGGCTGCCGTTGTTTTTTTTTGCTTCGGCAGTCCGGCCACCTTTTTTTTTTTTTTTTTTTGCCTGGGGCGGCAAAAAAGCTAGAGTCAGCCCTGGCCCCTTCATGCTTTGATCACCATTCCAGAGGACATGATTCCATGCTAAAAAATGCATTAATTAAATTTGTGACTGAACTCCTTGGGGGAGAATTGTCTGTCTTTTGCTCTGTTTTACCCACATTCTGCTACATATTTCATGTTATAGCAGTCTTGGATGATGACTTGGCATGTTGTTTGTTTTAAGAACATTTTCACTGCAGATTTGACAAAACGCAAAGAAGGTACCGATGTGAGATTTCTAAAGATAGCTACAGCACTCGACCCAAGGTTTAAGAATCTGAAGTGCCTTCCAAAATCTGAGAGGGATGAGGTGTGGAACATGCTTTCTGAAGACTTAAATGAACAACACTCCAATGCGGAAACTATAGAACCCGAACCACCAAAAAAGAAACTCAACCTTCTGCTGGTGGCATCTGACTAGGATGATGAAAATGAACATGCGTTGGTCTGTACTGTTTTGGATCGTTATCGAACAGAACGCATCATCAGCATGGACCTATGTCCTCTGGAATGGTGGTTGAAGCATGAAGGGACATATTAATCTTTAGCGCATCTGGCATGTAAATATCTTGCAATGCCAGCTACAACAGTGCCATGCGAATGCCTGTTCTTACTTTCAGGGACGCTGTAAACAAGAAGCGGGCAGCATTATCTCCTGCAAATTGTAACCAACCTTGTTTGTCTGAGCAATCGGCTGAACAAGAAGTAGGACTGAGTGGACTTGTAAGCTCTAAAGTTTTACATTGTTAAATTTTTGAATGCAGTTATTTTTTGTACATAATTCTACATTTGTAAGTTCAGCTTTCATGATAAAGAGATTGCACTACAGTACTTGTATTAAGTGAATTGAAAAATACTATTTTTTATTTTTACTGTGCAAATATTCACAATAAAAATAAATATAAAGTGAGCACTGTACACTTTGTATTCTGTGTTATAATTGAAATCAATATATTTTAAAATGTGGAAAACATCCAAAAATATTTATATAAATAGTATTCTATTATTGTTTAACAGCACGATTAATCATGATTAATTATTTTTAAGCGTGCGACAGCCCTACTTAAAATAATAATACATTTTGGGCTTTGTATTTGCCATCTAGCTTTTGAGCCTTTAGGTTACACTTGATTGTGTTTAAGCTTTTTTCTCTCTAGGAGCCGGGGCTTTAGGAAAATACTCAAATCTCATCAGACTCCATATAATCATGAGAGACGTGCAACACTGGAATCCATCCTTTCTGCTTGAATCAGTGGAAGAAACTTTTAAAATATTAAAAACAAAACCTAACAAATGAGGCTTTAAAACAATTTAGAGGTGTATATATGTGTATGTCTATGTTGCACATTTCTAAACTTACCTTGGTGGTTTAACATCGAAAAATACCCCCGCGCCCTCTCCCCCAAAATCACTTCCTGGGATATGCAGGACCTAACTTTCAACCAGCAGCACCTATACAGAGCATGCAAATTCCACATTTGGGTGGCCAGATCAGCACTTAGGCACATTGGTACTTGTTTTAATGGAACTTGGATGCTCTGTCTAATCACACAGGTTTGGCCTTGTATTTTTCTATTCCTCACTGCAAAGTCATGTTTAACTTTCTTTCATATACTTCAATGGGGTAGTATCACTCCTCCTTATAATGTTCCACTGAACTTTATACCCTCCTTAGTATATCTTGATTGGTGATTTTGGTAAAGACGGTTTATTTAAGTCACACAAACTGGCTATTTAGAAATAAATTTTAATTCAGTAAAAAGTAATAGAAAAGTTTGCCATAATGCTTATTTCATGCATGCCTTTTTGCACACTACTCACATCCCATGGATGATCCTTTACAACTGATTGTTGAGTTAAATGTGATGTTCTCAAGTCTCTGTAGGAGAAAATCAATCAAAATAATCAGAAATGGCCCAGAAGGTGGCATGGAAGCTTAACTCTCCTTACCAGTGTCTAAGTGTTTAGACAAATATTGGGGCTTTCAGACTCTGAACCAATGGAGAATGAGGGCATGGAGACACTATGGGTACTACAGTGGTGCAGCTCCGGTGCTGCAGCCATGTTGCAGTAGCACCATAGTGCAGATACTTCCGATATCAATGGAAGGGGTGATGTAGGTAATGCACCTCTCCTAGTAGTAGTAGCTAGATCAATGGATGAATTCTTCTGCCTAACTAGCCACATCTACATTGAGGGTTAGGTCAGCTGAGCTACTGCACTGAGGGGAGTGAATTTTTCACACCCTTGAGTGATGGAGATAGGTCGCTCCAAATTTTAAGAGTGGAACAGGGCTGAATGTGGCTGAAGAAAAAGAAAGTCACCCCATGCAAAGAGCATTCCCTTGCTGAATAGACAAAGGCCAACTTGCCAAAGTAGTGGGAGGCTTTCAGTAAGGCTGCAGGAAGTAGCCAAGTGTTGGAAAAAGGAAAGTGAACAAATGATAGGTGAGAAGAAGGGGAGAATTGTATATAAAATATTAAAAAGGATGTATAAAGAAAGAAGGGAAACAGATTTCTGTTCCTTTCCTGGGAATAATGAATGCACTCAGTAGTAACCCCAGGCTAAAAAATAGACCAGTGACTCATCATAGGAAAAGAAAAAGATTGTAGACATTTTTAAGTTAAGCCTTTTAAAAATAAATAAATCTGTAGAGTGCATCATAAATCAGCCATCTCCTTCCCCCTCCTTCCCCTCTACCCCCAAACATTAACTGAAGGGATTGGAAACATTTGTTTAAAAAATATATATAAGTGCTTTTCTTTCCTTTTTTTGCCAAATCATGCAGAAGATGCTGGCAGCTGCAAAGATTCAATTATACACAATGCAAAAAATAATTTAAAAAAATAATGGCACTTGAAAAAAAAATTGCCTCTCCAGAAATTGCGTGGAACAATAAATCTGTTAATTAGCTAATTAATATTCAATTGGGGTCAGTGGGCTTAATAGAACCTTTTTCTGAGACCCAAGAAATTTTCAAATCACAATGTTAAGTCTGCCCACTTTCATTATCATCTAAGTGCAGGCAGTCCTTATCTAGCTGCCAGATGTCTTAGAACAATGCAGTGCCATTATCATCCCATTGCAGTGGGTAAGAATACTACATTTATATGTTGCAGGCTGTGAAGTAAAAATGCTTGAGCATTTAGCGTAATTGATATATGGTTTCTGCTGTATTGTTTAGGGCTGTTTGTTTGCTCTACTGGTATTTAAGGCAATGGAGCATCAGAAGATTGATTTTCATTGGCTGCCATTTTTTCTACCAAGTCAATGACAACTTGTCAATGCAAGACCCTGACCAATAGAATCTATTAAATAGTCATGACAGCATAGGGTTTATTTGCTATTCAGCTCTGAATTTGGAGGCCGCATATGTGTATGTACGGAGATGCTGGGGCCAATGAACCTTTAATATATTTGTCGGATTTTGTCTGGCAGATGATCTAGGGTAACAGTTGCTTCTACTATTTTCATGTTAAACCACAGTCGCTTTCAAAGGGCAAAATGCAACATCAGGCTTCTTATGGCTTTTTTAATTATCCAAGTGATTACAGCCCTCCACAGTGAGGCCAATTATCTCCTTCCTCCCTGACGATCAAAGTGGGGATGTTTGGACTATTATTACAACTTTTGGAGTTCACTGTAGTGAACACAGTTGTTTATGGCATTCCACAAAACTTTATAAAATAGTTGTGATCAGAATTAGATTTTTTGTTTAGTTTGTAGTAAATCTTCCAAGTTAGTTTAGAAAGGCCATTTAGGCCCAAGCAGTTTGACACAGACTCTTTAAATCACTGTCACAGACCCTTGACATGTAATATACTCTTTTGATGATTAGATTGTAAATGAAAAATACTGTCAGCATTAACACTACAGAAAATGAACATGATCTACAGTGCTACTACCTGCCTTTACAAGGCCTAATTTTAGTTCAATATTATAAGTGACACCAAACAATCTGAAAGTCGCCTAGAACACTTAGCAATTTCCTACTCTAAACTTTTATATTTTCCCCCAAAAAATATGTTTCTCCATGGAGGAACAATTCCTCTTTTTTATTTATTTTTTCCCCAGAAGTTTTGTTTGATAAATGATCTCAGAGAGCTGAAAAGTATAAAGAAAATGTTTCACTGAAAGTTCAGTCAGACATTTTTTTTTCTTCCGTGAAAGTTCTTTGCTGCCAGTGCTCAGGAGAGAAGATGAATGTTTTAAAAGAAAATTGTGAGAATTTTACAGGCATTTCATAAATAGCATGCTTTGTACTTGTTGGCTTTCTGTGTAGTTAACTTTAAATTAGAAACTCCTAAACATTGGTAGTTTTGTACGCAAGTCTGCTAAGAGAGAACAACTTTGGAGCGCTTCCTTTCAGGGTTAATCTATAGGTTAAATGATTTCAGTGTGCTGGTGTTTTGTAGTGTCTGCCTTCCTGCGTGACTTATGCAAAAGGAGGTTTTCTTCTGAATTAATTACCATCACATAGGTACTTCTTGGACAAGGAGAAATATGAAAGAGGCTAAAATGGGGATTGGGTGAGGCACCATGAGATCCAGCTGTTTACATTTATTCTCTTTGTTCTTTCTTACAGGAAGCAGAGGTTTGTTATTTATTTGTTTATTTTTAGCCTGATTTAGCAGGACTCAGATGTTTTTTTAATCAGTCTTTTTCGACTTTCTTGCAAGTCACCAGAATGTTGTATTTAATTCCTGCGTTGCCTGTGTGCAATTGTTCAGATTAGATCACAGTTGCTACCTCTCTGCTATAAAAGCACAAGTATCCGAAACCTTATAAGAAAAGGAAAGCTACTATTTCATATGTTCAGAAATGAAAAGATGTTTCAAGTATTGAGAGATACTGAAAGAAATTCTGCAGTTTGAAGATACTTCAACTTAACTACTAATTGCAGAGGACCAGTGGGCGTAATTTTGGCACTATATTAGCTTTGCCACTCCATGAATAATTTGCATACAAAATGCTTTATTTTGGCAATCTATTAAAGAGCTATACAGTATTTGTGGCTTATCGCATTCACGCAGGAAGCAGGATCCTTGGCCATCTCGTTAAATTCTGTTGATGCATAACAATTTAAAGCATGGCACAAGCTGGTATGACATTTAAAGATGCCTTCACTTAATTATATTATACAAATATTGGGTTGTTTATCCTTGGGAATAAAGTCTTTTTGAAGTCAGAGTTGGCATGTGTATAAAGGAGTAAATTTTAACTCATCCCTCAAGTGGGCCTCCGAGCTGCAATTTGGGGTTCTTGCATTTTAAAAATTATTTGTGATAAGAAGCATTACATTTTTGAATAGTCACTGGAGTTTGGTTTATTCTCTTCCCCTCCTCCCTCCCCCATTTTTTTCTGTGGTGGAAAACGCTCTGTTTAACAATAAATCATGTCATGAAAACCCTGAGAGGTGAGGGGGGGAGGGAGGAGGGCTGAGGAAAGAGATGGTACAAACAAATACCACTTGCAACAGCGTTTGTGGCTCCAGAAAATATCAACTTTTGTCTTTAAAAGGAGGTGAAATAGTAATTTAAAGTTACTTCTAGCTTATCTATGCAGACAGAAAAAGAACAAAGAATAGGGTAAAAAAAGAGGCATTTTTTCAGTAGGATAATTAGCGTGAAGCAAAAACTGGAGTTTGGGTTTCTCCACAGATAATAAATTGAAAGTCTGATAAGCTGAAATATACATTGTTCACTTCCAGTGGAGCTGCTTAAATATTCTCCAGTAGTAAAGACACTATTTCATCTTATAACCAGAAAGATGAAGGCAGTTGGACGACAGATAAGAGAGGAGAGGACGCCATCCCAACAAAAGTCATGCTCAACATGTAAAGATTGCAGGTGAAAAAATGAAATCATCAGTCTTTCAGTATCTGGATGAGGTCAGGCTCATTCTGGTCCGTAGATGATGTTAGCGGAGAAGGGATTTAAATCGTGGCTTAGTGGACAGTAGCAGAAGGGATCGGAATTTTATTTACCTGCTAAAACACTGTGGGAGGAAAATAAACAGTAGATTGGAATGCAATCTTCCCTGTCATTTTCTATGGGCCTCCTACTTGGACAAGGGACTGATTCTGCACAACTGTACTCCTCTGAGTAGTCCCAATTGACTTCTGTGGAAAGACTTTCATAACTAAGGATCTGAGTGAGTAAGGGTGTGCAGAACTCGGCTCCTACTACTTCCTATGCTATGTGTGACTAGTTAGCTACATCATCGACGTTGCTCATGGATCCTACTGTCTGTCTGATCCTTACTTAGTGCAGGAATGGGAGGCTAGAGAAAAGTGGCTTTAAGCAGCCAGCCAAAGGCTGGATCATTCCCTACTGTGAAGCAGATCAGGGTATAGGCATATATTACACCCATCTGCAATGGCCCTAAGAAAGATAGGCATGTCTTGGCCATGCCCCTTTCCCCTGGACATGCCCCATACAGCAGGGACTGGCAGAGATCATTAGAGTGATACAAAGAAGCTATAGCAGGACTGAGGATCTGCCCCTTTATCCCTTTTTCCAAGATGCAGGAGAGTGGGAATCAGATCCCCTCTATGTAACTTCAACCATAAGCGGAGCCTTTCTTTTTACTCAAGCTGAAGTGATTTTACTCTTAGCTTCAACATTTTCCCTATAATTAATTAAAAAATGAGCTGATGTCAAGTAATTTTTTATATCATGGACTATGGATAAAATAAGTCTTAAGTATTTTAGTAATTAGGAAAGTAAGAGGGTGTTAGGAATCCTTATGTCCAATTAAGTATTATAATTTAAATTACTATCCTCCCATTATACTCTGCGCTTCAATCTATAAACTGTCCTTTATTTATGATGGCTATGGATAGATGCACTCCCTGAGAGGCTAGAGTGTAACTTGGACTATGCATCTGTTCACAGGGACAGATTAACACATAGGCACCACTGGCCCGTGCCTAGGGCTCCAGTTCCTCGAGTCCTGTGATTACATCAGGATCTCAGCTTTCTGGGTTTTTATAAGACAATTTCTGGCCTTTGTAGTGGGGGGGAAAAAAGCTTAAAAACATGAATCAAACATAAGTGAGCAATGCAGACCTATCTTCCTGAATCTGCTGACAGTCGGAAACAATAGCTCTGAGAGGTGTGAACTATTTCCAGTATATAATAGCGTTTTCATGGGGTTAGAATTATGAAGGCAGTCATAGTGATAGTGTAAAGGAACAAGGAAAAAGCATTGTGAATCAATTTTAAATTTCCATTCAAATCCATGTGCTCTGTACTGCAATATAGGAGATCGGCTCTCCATGCTGGCAAAGCTGGGAAACAGAGCCTCACTCAATGGCAACCTCTTCCCTGAGCCAGTTAAGGCCTTGTTTTCAAAGGGGCCTCAACATGACCCACTATTTGTTATGTATTGTGTGCTCCGTTAGTGCCCAATTCACAAAGGATGTGAGTGTGTTATAGTCCCCTTTTGGCAAGACGGATTCTTTAGCTCAAACTATTGAAACTCATACTTTTAGCTCTGAAGGGGCCTAGTTCAATCCCTGGTTTCAACCAATATGGCAGCCATCACATATGCATACAGTTTTGCTCATACAAAGTACTGTGTTTTCAAAATTGCATGCACATAATAAATTAGCCATTCCTGCATTCAGAGACGCAAGAGCAGAACCTTATGCCTGCATAGAGCCCCATCAGAGCCTTAGGTACCACATTCTGAAAAATGTAGAAAGGATGTGGCCCTCAAAGGTAGGCAGAACCTTAGTGTGCCATCAGGAATATGGAAGATGGCCTGGTGGAAGAGGGAAAAATGCAATGTGTTATTCAAGTCTCTGACATGCTCCTTTAAATTCTACTCCCTAGAAGGGTCATTTTATGACAAATTGTACAGATTTATCATTTACAAAGAGCATTTACCAATTATGCCAAACATAGGACCATAAAATTACACATCAATGAAAAATAACTACTGTACATAGACCACATACTTAATAATTTCCAGTGACAAAAATTGATGTTGCTACAATGTTACTCTCAATTCTGCATTAAGTGGTTTTTCAAAAAAGAGTTAATTCGTATATGCTGATATTGCAACTTTTCATCATTTTCATTAGCTATCCATATAATATATTTAGAACATGTTAATGGTGGCATAGCAGACCATTACATTATTCAATATAATGTTGGCTGTTATAAATATGATATTTAAACATTTTAGAATCTCTGGCTAGATCGTCGGGCTCAATGGATAGTGATCAACAGCTTGATGTCTAGTTGACAGCCAGTATCAAGGGGTTGGTCCTGGGGCTGGATTTGTTCAACATCTTCATTAATGATCTGGATGATGGGATGGATTGCACCTTCAGCAAGTTCGCGGATGACACAAAGCTGGGGGGAGAGTTGGAGGGTATGGATAGGGTCTGGAGTGACCTAGACAAATTGGAGGATTGGGCCAAAAGAAATCTGATGATGTTCAACAAGGACAAGTGAAGAAGCCTGCACTTAGGACAGGAGAATCCCATGCACTGCTACAGGCTGGGGACTGACTGGCTAAGCGGCAGTTCTGCAGAAAAGGACCTGGGGATTACAGTGGATGAGAAACTGGATATGAGTCAACAGTGTGCCCTTGTTGCCAAGAAGGCTAACAGAATATTGGGCTGCATTAGTAGGAGCATTGCCAGCAGATCGAGGAAAGTGATTATTCCTCTCTATTCGGCACTGGTGAGGCCATCTGGAGTATTGCGTCCAGTTTTGGGCCCCCCTCTAGAGAAAGAAAGTGGGCAAATTGGAGAGAGTCCAGCGGAGGGCAACAAAAATGATTAGGGGGTTGGGGCACATGACTTATGAGGAGAGGCTGAGGGAACTGGGCTTATTTAGTCTGCAGAAGAGAAGAGTGAGGGGGAATTTGATAGCAGCCTTCAACTACCTGAAGGGGGGTTCCAAAGAGGATGGAGCTAGGCTGTTCTCAGTGGTGGCAGATGACAGAACAAGGAGCAATGGTCTCAAGTTGCAGTGCGGGAGGTCTAAGTTGGATATTAGGAAAAACTATTTCATTAGGAGGGTGGTGAAGCACTGGAATGGGTTACCTAGGGAGGGGTTGGAATCTCCATCCTTAGAGGTTTTTAAGGCCCAGCTTGACAAAGCCTTGGCTGGGATGATTTAGTTGGGGTTGGTCTAGATGACCTCCTGAGATCTCTTCCCACTCTAATTTTCTATGATTCTATACCCTTTCTGGTTATTAAAAGACATTTTGGGTGGGATTTTCCACAGTGCCTAACAGGATGTCCAACTGTAGTAGCAAAGAATTTGCCAACTGGGGTGAGAATGTGCCCCAATTATTGTAGCTCACTGATAAATATTTACTTAAAATCATAAGAGCCAAACTATGCAACCCTTTGACTTTGTCGAGCAGTTACACATGTGATTAATTCCACTGAAGTCATTGGGACTACTTGTGTGACTAAGCACTCACTCGTGTAAGTGTTGCATAATTCACAAATGTGAAAAAGTAGCATGATTGGCAATGACACAAAAATACTAACTTTTAACACCAGCATAAGGTCTGTCTTCCTTTATGGAGCAGAATCATGGAAATCTACAACAGAAATTGATAAGAAGATCAACACATTCCGAAGTAAATGCCTCAGTCTAGTGGAAAGAGTTTCTTGCAACTTCAGAAATACTAAGTTGAACAAGCCAATCTGAAGTATCAAATATAGTAAGAAGATGATGATGGACATATTTAGGACTTGCTTTAAGGATGCCACCAACACAACTTCTATGGCAAGTGATAATATGGAAACCACCTGGAAAGAGAAGAAGAGAGCAACCTAGAGAAACATTACACAGAACAACTGGGAAAAAGGCCAAATCCATCAACATGACATTCAGAAGTCTGACCAGACCAGACCAAACCAGCATAAGACTGAAATAAATGATGGAAACTGGTGGATGACCTAGGTCCCTGAGGGAGGATAAAGGAAAAAAAGATCATGTGCTGTCAAATTGAATTTCATCAATAAGCCACACCTCATCATTATTAAAATATAGTATTATAGCTACATTTAGCAGAAATAGGAGCCATAGATGTTGCTCTTAGAGAGTTGCCACTGCCAATCTATTGAGGCTGATTTTCTAAGGAATTGGGCCCTCAGCTACCACTGAAACCAAGTGGGAGTTGAGCATGTAACTCCCTGGTGCTCCTCTGAAAGTCCTAGCCACAATCTCTTAGTTGAGTGATGAAGGCCACGTGTGGAGTAGCATGTGAACTCCCCACTAATACTCCAGGGGACATATTCTTGAATGAAGATGAGACTGTGAGTAATAAAACAGAAATATTTAAAGGATAATAGCGCATGTAAATGGAAACAAACATTTATCCAAATAAACAATCTGCTGTTTACTAGGACACATATGAATCTTGTCTAATTTGTGTCAGAAATAATTGCACTGGGGAGACCGCATTACATCAACATGAGGCATGATTTAAGCAGGCTCTTTTTCTATATGTTGTTTTAGGACAGTATTTCTGTACAGATGTTATTTATTGCTGAGACGCACCAAAATTACAGTCTTATTCTTTTAATAAATGATTATTAATATGATATTATGCAGATTAACAATTGAAAATACCTGTTAGCCACTTTTAAAATACTAGCAAATGGAGTTATCACAGCATAAAACTGGGGGAAGGCTATGAGGATTCAGATCCAGTGTTTCCAATTCTTTTTCAGTATAAAATCAGATATTGTTGAACTGATGCTGGGTTTCAGTTTACAATAGCAACTTACAAACAATTAATACAGAACATGGCAATTGATGAGTCTGATTCCTATTACCAACCATTATGGCTCACTTGGTCTGCATGTGCATGGACAGTTGCGTATGTTAGTGCCAATGCAGGTTTTCTGTCACTAAGTGGATCAGCATATTTTAACCCACTGGGGTCAGGGGATGGGGGGGGGGACACACAAGAATGTAGAGAGTGAGTGACCTGCTGCCCCACTCCCACCCTTCCCAGCCCATGGATTGCCAACCCCATAGTGTACCTGAGAGAGGCTTTTGTGGAACTGGTGTAAGGGGAGACAGTACAGCAGTGCAGATACTTCCAGCTCTTAACAGCCCCCACCCCAGAGCCACCAATTTGTTGCTGCACCATGGACAGAAACAGAAGAAATGGCAATAATTAGGCCTGTGATAATTTTCTGAATACTATGGTTGACTGTAAAGAAGGAGGAACTGCTGCTGGTGCTGGTGGAAGTGAGGCTATTTGCTGTTGGATTTGAGAGTAGTTCTTACCGGTGGCTGTCCTTAGCAGCTGCCAGTCACTAGAGCCGTTGTTCTACATGTGTGTGAAATTCCCAGCCATCTGGGCCTACAAATTATCAGGGAGAGCCACTACTTTCCATTGAAAAACCACAACTGCCCTTGAGACCAACAACTGCTGGGTATTTAGCTGGGCAGTTAATTAGTTCTTGGTAGCAAAGGGTGTTTCGTCCTGTCCTACTTTAGTCTAAATAGCCAGTTTTCCTCTGGTAATGGGTCAGATTCATCCAAATGGTGCCTTCCACATCCACATTGGTCATGCCCCTTTGCTGGATGACACCGCCCTCTTTGGGACCTGGACTTCCAGTTGTTCAGACACAAGCGGAGAGAGACTTTAATAGCTTTTCTTTACACTGCCTCACACCTCTGCTCTCCTCCCAACCCACATACGAACACACACGTACACTCTTCTGGTGGACTTCCCATCTTTTGGGGCTACCACTTGGATCTTAAACTGTTCTGCCATCTTAGTTAGAATCACTGATGTTCTCCTAAATCCTCAGAGGCACAGGTCTGAAACGCCTACAAATTATTTTGTAGATAACGGGGGGCTAAGAATATGTGTGTTACTGCCCCCTACTGGTTTCACTCATGTAGTAAGTTTCCAGGTACATTTGAGTTTTCTTTATATAATCTTGCTGCAGTTCTGTGCTCTGAGCAACCACCAGCTCTCTGTGTTAGAACTATTTGGATCCTTATACTCTACTATCACCCGTGTTGCTAACCTCTTCTTTTTCCAGGAGAATCCAGATCTTATTTGGAAACAGCAATATTGCCCTTCATCCATGAGAAGGCTGGGTTTTCAGGGAGAAAATTTCACTAATTTTGTTCTTTCTCTAACTTGCCATTTTCTTTGTAACATTGTTTCACATCTTCAAACTTATCTGGCACGGCATTGGTCTTATCTAAATCTTACTCTCTCCTGGGCTCAAAGTTTATCACTGTGGGACCTTACACTTGTAGCATTGTTCAAATTGTTTGAAGGGTCCCAAAAAGATCTAGTTCAGATCCTATTTCATTTGCTTTTTTGAACAATATGGGTCATGACATGACTGCAGGTTTCAGTGTTACTTGTATAGTATGACAGCATCACGTAGATACGCAGGCTCAGATCCTCAGCTGATGAAAATTGGAGTAACTCCATTGTCTTCAACTATGCACTTTCCCACCAGCTGAGGAGCTGGCCCATTGTTTTGATCTCTGCCAACCCAGTGTTGGTTTTCTGTGAGCCACATGGCTATGAGTGCAAAATTGTTGTTTGAATGTCCTTTAACTATCCCAGCCTGAATGCAGACAAGACTGAATGCAGACTTGTCACACAATGGGTAGCATTAGTGTGGATATCTGATTTCCTTCTTGATTAGTTCCCTGTGATAGCTGCATTATTTATCCTGCTCTTGGGACACACAATTTTGAAGTTACTTTGATATGGAACATTGTGCTGAACTCTATATCTGATTGTAGAGTTTCTAGAGTCACATTTGAAAAGCCTTTCTGTGCTGCAATGTATGTTGTCATATATGAATGCCACAGAAGATACTGAAACACCTGTTGGACGTGGAAATTCTCTACAGTGACTTTTGGATTCCCTGCTACCAGGGCCGGCTCCAGCGTTTTTGCCACCCCAAGCGGCAGAAAAACAAAACAAAAACAAAACCTGTGATCGGTGGCACTTCGGCGGCAGCTCTACCGCCGCCGCTTCATTCTTCGGCGGCATTTTGGCGGCAGGTCCTTCCATCTGAGCGGCCAAATTGCCGCTGAAGAGCTGGATGTGCTGCCCCTTTCCGTTGGCCGCCCCAAGCACCTGCTTCCTGTGCTGGTGCCTGGAGCCGGCCCTGCCTTCAGACTTGTAATGCAGACATAAGAACCAACATTTCCATCACTTTGCCATTGTGGGGTCTCCAACAACATTGTGAAGAAAAAAAAATGAGGTTTAAGATTTTATTGTACAAATAAATGTATCACCTCTACTGATTCTGTTCATACCTTACAGATAATACCTTTTGGGCCAGATAAGGTTTCCTTCATTAGAGAGAGGACATGATGATATAACCCTTGTTTATGGAATTTCCTTCTATTTTATTTTCTTAAGACTCACTTACTTGATCTTGAATTGTAATTGTTTTCAGCTGATTGTAAAGTTTCTAGGATGTTTAAGTGCAAGAGATTGATTGATTAATTGGCTATTCCTGTTTTCTATGAAAGAGCATTATTATCATGAGAACCAAAACTGGCAAGTGCCATGGGAAATAATATTTGAATTCCTCATTGTAGTAATTCCTGGTTTAGCAGCTAAAGATTCCTGGACACTATTACCAATGAGTTCAAACTCACAGCTTTTGCAATACTTCCCTGACTAGCATGAAGCTGGAATTAATGCCTTTTAGTATGAAATATTATGGCTTGTGAGGCTGCTTCTTGCTGTGAAGTCCAATTTGGGACTATCTGTCTAGGGTGACCAGATGTCCCGATTTTATAGGGACAGTTCCAATTTTTGGGTCTTTTTCTTATATAGGCTCCTATTATCCCCCACCCCCGTCCCAATTTTTTACACTTGCTGTCTGGTCACAATATATCTGCCAGAGTTAGGCCATTAGCTGTGTTGCCACAGTTGCTGCTGCAGTCAATGTGATTGTTGCTGATGCAAATCCTCCCTATATAGTTATTAATGTCAAAAGGATGGTCTGACTCCACAGTAGTGATTTCAGACTGATTTCACTGGACTGAGTTCTGCTCTTTGTTAAACCCTTGTAATCATGTTGAAATCATTGGGGTTGCATGGGTAAGACTGAAAGCAGAATTTGGTCCACTGGCTTTCCAAAGAATGCTGACAAACAAGGCTGGGGAAGTTTTCCTAAAGCACAATGACAAAATTCCCATAGCCAAGAATACCAGAGTTTCCTTCGTGCTTGTCTGCACTGAGCAGGCATTTCAAGATTCTACATCTTAATGGTTACAACCTCTGTTGATCTACCAATATCCTTGCGTTACCTCTAGCTAACAAACCAGGGCCTGATGTGAACTCCGCTGAAGTCATCTTTCCCTTCACTTCAATGAGTGTTATTGGATCAGGTCTCAGGTTATTTATCCTCAGTGCACTTAAATATTGACTATTGTCACACAAAATCAAGGGTCTTTTGAAGACCCAATGAACCATATGTAGCTTTGCCCCATGCAGAGGAAAATACAAAGCCTACCAGTGACCAGACAAGGTTGTTCTCCCCTTCAACTGACTGCCAACTCCTTGAGACAAATGGATTTATGTTGTGAGCTCTTACGAGACGCTAAGTTGGGTACTGAGGGCAGGATCAGTTGTAAACTTTCAGCACTTTTTAAAAAAAAGTTTCAGTTTTCTGGCCTACTTGAATCCAGCTGAATGATTTTCAGGTCAAGAGAGAGGAATTCTAATACCGACTTTGCTAATTTTTGATTCTCGACAAAAGGTCTTAATAAAATGGGATGAATTTTGTGTGAATATGTTTTTAAGTATGGAATATCTCTTCACTGGCCTTCTGCCCATGGAAATGTTGTCTAGCTTTTTTATTGTGAAAAGAGCCTTTTGGTAATAAAAGACCTATACAAATATAATAAATGAATGAAAAAAGAAGCACAATCCGTTCTTTTTATTGATCACTTATTTTTAGTAAATCATATGTAATCATAGCACAAACACTACGTGACAAAAAATAATCAGAAATTAACCTCAACCTGTAAATTACCTACATCAGCTTGCAGAATACATGAAAGCAGACTCAAGATATTTTAGACAATGTAGTTATTGTACTGTAATCTATATAGCAGTGGAGTTAGCATATTACTGCAACTGGTGCCGTGCTGTGTTCCTTATTCATTTTCAGTACATTTTGGGGGGGGGGCGCGCTAAGGTCTTATGAGCACTGCAAGAAGTGTTACTCCATCCCCTGAAATTGGATTCAGTGTTCAGTTTTACTTAATAGCCACTGTAAGTATTTGTAGTTTTTGTAACACCTGTACTTACAATACCAATTGAATGCGGGTGAAGGAGAAGATTCAACATACAACGTGAGCATGTGTAGCTAAAATTAATTATAGTATACAATCAAAGTAATAGAAGTGAGCTGCTGCTAAATTATGTCTCCTGTTTTTGTTCAGATGGATTAACGTTTGTCGTGAACCCTTGAGAAACCAGACACACTCCAAAGTTGTAATGAGTGCTATCGTTATTGCCTTGGACATTCATTGAAGTATAATTATCTGATCATCCGCCTCTTTTTAAAAAATATTTAAAATCTGTTATAAATCAGTTCTGAGCTGACAAGTTACAAAACAATCTCCTTCCAATGCTCTGCTTCTTGGTTGTTTACTGTACTGGCACTGACATCTTCTGGGGAACTTGCAGCATTGCAAATGTTCTAGCTTTCTGGGAACCAAGCTTTCTGTGAACAAGACACTTTGTGGCAGGGGGGGTGGGAGAATGGTTAATTTTTAATAGCCAGGACAGTAAAATAGCTGCTGAAATATTTGTTGATACAAAATATAATGGTTGCCTATTGTGTGCGTCATTAAAGAAAACAAAACTGGATGTGTTCTTGTAAGTAATATTAATGATCAAATAGAGCCTCCTCTGACACACTACAGAAATGAGGAGACTATGGTATGTTTTCTCACAAAAACTAGACCCATGTTGGTCTATATTCTGGCCAGTCCTTATGTGGGTTTAGGGTGACCAGACAGCAAGTGTGAAAAATTGGGATGGGGGTGGGGAGTAATAGGATCCTATATAAGAAAAAGTCCCCAAAATCAGGACTGTCCCTATAAAATCGGGACATCTGGTCACCCTATGGAGGTTCACAGTGACAATGTGAATCCTCCCCTAGCCTTGCATTGATGTGTGGCGTGTTGAGGATGGCTTTGTTGGAATTGCTAGCTGTCACTCTAAGAGCTGGGTGGGGGGGTTCCTGGGGCCTGCTTCCAGTCTAAGAAGTCCTGTAGCAAAGCTTGTGAGCATAGTCAGTTTGGAAACAGACAGCTTAAAGCAAGGTGGGATGAAATGTGCCTCTCTGCCTTAGGGAGCAGCCTCATTTGTCTGTCTGTCTGTCTCTGTTTTTGAGTTCTTGTGCATTGTTGTTCTGAATTCTAAGCAATAAAGTAATGTTATGTTGCAACCACCAGTGCTTACTTTGTGCCAGGGTCTGAGCCCCGGCACCGCTGGGCTCACTGCATCTGTTCTGAATGTAAAAAAATTGTTTGAGCCCCAGCACCTAATTGCTTGTGCCCCGGCACCTCTTTCATTACAAATTAAGCACTGGCCACCTCCCAGGAAGAGTATTTTTCAGACTTCTCCGTGTGTGTGTCATGAACATAACAGTCTGCATAAGAACCAGGAAGCACTGCTGTGGCTCAGAATTGCTCTTTAATTATTCCAATGCCACCCTGAAGGGGTCAGGGAGGGATCAGAGAGTACACAGATGCATGGATCCGATGCACCATTCACCAGCCAGCTAGTTCTGCTGGCCATTTGCCTAGAGAGGAAGTATGCTGTACCTTTTAGAGGAGTGTTGCAGTGTGGAGTGTGCACCAGGGAGCCCCCTAACAGAACGCCTCCAGCTCTCCCTCTGGGGTGATGATGCCCCAGACTGTCCCCAGTACCGGGTGATGCCAAATGGCGCAATCTAGCCCAATATGAGTAAGCCTGACACTGACATGGCAGTTGCAAAAAAGTTCAGAGGGGAGCAGGGAAAGTGTGCAAAGAGCAAGTTCAGAATTTACAACCGTGAATGTTCAAAAAGGAAACCTCTTTGGAAGATTGATACCCATCTACAGGGAATGGAAACCTGCCATATGACACGTGTCCAATCAAAACTAACCGGCACAGTGTGAATTGTGAATACTTACAACAAACTGCTTGCAAGGCACCTGGGAGCCAAATATTATTTCCAGAAATTATCTGGGAAATAATTTTAAATAACAAGTAAATTTGAGTGTAATCTCCCGGTGGCTGAATATGGGTTGTGTGAGAAAATGGTGAGCTGCTCACAGTCAACTTATGAACAGAAAAAGAGGAGCGATTCATTGGATACATTATTCACTGTGGACTATTTACCAGCTCTAGCTCCCAGTTTATCAGCGCTTCCTTCTACCATGATGATGTACAGCATCGCTTGAAAGTGGGAAGTCAACAACCAAAACCAAAGAGATTCCAGAAATGAACAAAGAGAAAAACAAGAATTATATGCAAGTATGTGGCAAGATCCACTTCTGGAAACACTGGGCCATATCCTCAACTGGTATAAATTGGTGCAGCTCTATTGACATCAACCATGCCAGTTTACCTGAGCTGATAATCTGATATATTCAGGAAACTATAGAACAAAATAAAATGGCTGTTTACCACTTCTTTGGGGCCTTTTGGCTATGAGCTAGGGCCCAGGCCTTCATTTCTTTTACACCCAAAACTCCCACTGAAGTAAATAAAATATGTGAGTGCTCAAAAATAATTGGATCCCAGATGCTGTATTAGTTTAATATCTAATACATTGTCTACCGGGTGACTGGCCCTTTAAGTAGGATCAGGGTCTAGTGCACCTGTGATTTGTTGGCTGTCTCCCAACTGGGATTCAGAGAAGGCATGTGGGCCATATAAAGAACAATCAAGGAAAGGTGAGCTGCCTGAGAGTACAATGGAGGGTCTAGCTTTCCGATCTTCTTGAGCTGAATGCTGGGAGGCTGAGTCATTGCACTATGTTTTGGACAGAAAAGTCATGAGACTAATCACTCTCAGGTGAATGGCCGAGAGAGTGCGGCCCTGGAACAAGGGCAGAAAGGACCAGGGAACCTGTGTGCTGGTGGACTAATGGGTGGATGACCTGGAAGTGATGTCCTTGGAGAGGGGAAATGAAAATGGTAGTATTTTTGTATTGTTTACTGTGGGACTTGGGAGTGCGACTGTACCATGATGGTTCTATGGATTATTGTTTGTGTACACAAATAAATTATGCCTTTTTATCACATAGACTCATAGACTCATAGACTTTAAGGTCAGAAGGGACCATTATGATCATCTGGTCTGACCCCCTGCATGCTGCAGGCCATAAAACCGTCCCTACCCCTTCCCTGGACTCTGCTGTTGAAGTCCCTAATCCTGTTTTTAGTGACTTCAATCGGCAGAGACCCTCCTGCTAGAGATCCCTGCCCCATGCTGCGGAGGAAGGCGAAAAACCTCCAGAGGCTCAGCCAATCTGCCCTGGAGGAAAATTCCTTCCCGACCCCAAATGTGGCGATCAGTAAGACCCTGAGCATATAGGCAAGAGTCTCCAGCCCGACCCCGTTAGCCATTATACTATTTACCCACCATTGCTTGGCTTTCCTTGACTAGTATGTTTTACCATTAAACCATTCCCTCCATAAACTTATCTAACTTTATCTTAAAACCAGACAGGTCCGTCGCCCCCACCGTTTCCCTCGGTAGGCCGTTCCAATATTTCACCCCTCTGACGGTCAGAAACCTTCGTCTAATTTCAAGTCTGAACTTCCCCACGGCCAGTTTGTATCCATTCGTTCTGGTATCCACGTTAGTACTAAGCTGGAATAACTCTTCTCCCTCACTTGTATTAATCCCTCTAATATATTTAAAGATAGCAATCATATCCCCTCTCAGCCTTCGCTTTGTCAGACTAAACAACCCAAGCTCCTCTAGTCTCCTTTCGTACGACAGCTTTTCCATTCCTCTGATCATCCTAGTGGCCCTTCTCTGCACCCGTTCCAGTTTGAGTTCATCTTTTTTAAACATGGGAGACCAGAACTGCACACAGTACTCCAAATGAGGTCTCACCAGCGCCTTGTACAACGGAAGCAGGACCTCCTTATCCCTACTAGATATACCTCGCCTAATGCATCCCAAGACAGCATTGGCTTTTTTCACCGCCACGTCACATTGTCGACTCAGTGAGAAAGACTGTGCTCTTTTTATGGCTGGACTGAGGGGAAACTGATGCACTTGTGTCATGGCCGTCAGGGGCCATCCATGACAGAGACTATATCATGCCCTTTCAAGGGAGAATAACTTAATGATTTAATGGGTCTTTCCCACCTCTGAGTACTCTGATCGTATTTCAGGAAACAATTCTTAGAGTCCCACTGTCACCAAGTCTGTACTCGCGTGGTCTTTGATCTGATTACTGCAAGTGTCTTGCCCCTCCCCTCTCCCCTTTTGGCATGGATCCCACCCAAACCATCTTCTGGCTGAGGGCTCAAACTGTTACCTCCAACCTTATGGCCGGAAGTCAGTTCTTGTTTCTCAAGAACGTCCAGCAGTGATTACCCCTGAGCTTTATCACCAGACTCCATGACACTCTGTCTTCAGTAAAAGCAGTTTATTTAAGTGCAATGCAGAGAATCTCATATCATAAAACAAGGTGAAGTGAATGTAACCATATCTCAGTCTCCTCCTGCTAAAATACAGTTAGATGGATGAGATAATTAGGAGGCAGATTCCACTGGGTGCAGCAGATAGGGGGAGGGGCTCCCTGATTCTCAGGCTAGTTTTAAGCATCAAGAAGTTTTAAGTTTTTAAGCATCCCAACTCCACTAGCTGGTGATGTTTCCCATGGCACTGCTCACCAGCTGGGGGCAGCCAGAGTTCAGTGTGCTCTGGCCCTACCCCTGCCCCTCCCCACCCTGACATACTCTTGGGGCTATAGCAGCTTTGCGCCTACCTGGGAGCTGCTGACAGGTTTTAGTAGCACAAAGGGGCTGCAATGGGCCAAAGAATCTGGCTCTGTCACAAAATTACCTGTTACCTCAGACTCCTAAATAGGGTAAATCTTTGATTCCTTCCACATGTAGGTATGATGAGTCCCCATCTCGGGACATTCTCTCCTTTTAGTTTACAAGCATGTCCAGCTATCCTCTAGGAGTGTGCGCCCAGCAGCCTCCAGCTCCCTCCTAGAAGAATTTCTTTACCCCACAAGACGACTCATTTTTCTTTCCCACCTCCCAACAGGTTTAATGAATTTTGCCCATCACTTCTTGACGTGATCTCTTTTCAGTCCTGATCATATATAGCCATCAGCAGGAATAAACTCCTTGGCCACACAGTCAACATCCTTAGAGAGCTATGTCTGGATAGGTTCCCCCATGCAACACAAGTACAAAATAACATTCACATGTTGAAAGGATAACAGTGCTAAATCAGCTGTCCCTATACAGCCATCTGACTCACATACACCTATCGTGCTAATATAGGTAAGTCACATCCTACAAAGGAGATTCCTGTAGAAAGCACAGTACTAACGATGACCCCAGTCCTACAATTACATCCATACAGAAGAACCTCTGTGCCCACACAGAGACCTGTTGGCTTCAGTGGGACTTCACATACATGCAGGAGTTTGCCCAGGCAGAGTCCACTGAAGTCAGTGGGGCACCACCCAGTGCAGGGGTATGCCCGCATCAACCCAATCACAGGAGGGAGGCCTCTGTATGTAGCTGCTTTATCTCATTGTCCATAAGATAAGCTATATACTTTAAGAAAGGCTTTATGTTAGGATGCTTTTAATTAACTGTACCTCAGCCACAATGAAAATTAATATTATCATAAAAGTTAAAGATACTTTTTTTTTATAACTTAAAATGAAAGTTTTGCCTAGTTTGACACGGTGGGCAGATGGTATAGAGACCATGTTCTCTGGGTTTTACTGTACTAAATGCATCCTCCAGCTGAAAGAAAACAGTGATTATCAAAAAGTCAATTGTCATTCTGCCTCTTTAGAAAAATTCCCATTAAAGATAAAGCCAATTTTAATTAGATTAAGTATCCAATTACTGTAATTACATTTTTAAAAAATTCACATCATGAGGATGACCCTTTTTAAAAGGGTTACAAGAATAATTAGTGTATTCATATTAACCAAAATGTATTGGATAATATTTATACCCAGAAGGCAAAGTACATTACACATATTTCACCTTTGGGGAAAGCCTGCAAATGTTTTGGCAGTGGTATGAATATTTATAGGCAAAAGTGTGCTTTAGCAAGATTATATGAGAAAGCACTTTTATGCTCACAAATTTTTACCCAAGGGTAACGTATACATAAAATGTAGTGCAGAGATTATGGATATGCAAAGTATGATTTAAGTAGGGAATTTATATCTGTTTGTTTAATTAATTGGAGCAGAAGACTATTTGCCTTATTTTTGACAGAAGCGCCCAAGGAATCCAAGTGTGAGTTTGTTTTCTGCCCACTAACCACAGCAAAGGTAATTGGCAAAGGAGATGCAAGGAAAAGTCCTTACCTCACCACTTGCCAGAACAAAGACTAAGCCAGCCATTTTCACTCATTGCCTTCATTCTTGGTCATACTGTACCCTGTAGAATCCCCTGACTCTCCTTTTTCTGATCCTGGGCTCATCAGGTAGCTGGAAAGCAGGCAGTCTCTAGGGAATTTGCAGCCACATCACTACTAATTTGGGGTCAAATCCTTAAATTCTTAATATGGGGAAGAAGCAACTAAATGGAAGGGGTTTAGGACCTAATCCTCAGTCCAGGCTCCCTGTATAGCACTAATATGGCACATGGGAAGACATAGATACAGTAACCCCTCACTTAACGTTGTCCCAGTTAACGTTGTTTTGTTATTACATCACTGATCTATTACAGAAGATACTTATTTAAAGTCACGCAATGTTCTGTTATAATGTTGTTTGGCCGCTGCTTGCTAGTAGGTAACTACTTTGTGACAAAAAGCCAAGCGACGCTCCCACTTCAGTGTGGCAGCCATCGTTGTTTACGTTGTGTCGGTACAAGCATTCCCTGAACATTTCTAACTCATGATTGTATCACCCAGCATCATGAGTCAAAAATGCCCAGCAAGTGATAGTGGAGTGCCTAGCAGTGATGATGATCCTAACAGAGAACGCAGCTCCAAAGTGATTAGAGGAGTTGGTGGTGTAATGAATTGCTATAAAGAAATGTACCAAGAAAAAGAAAAAGAAAAGCAAAAGCAAAACAACAATCTCTAGATGTGTTTTTTTGAGTTGGGAAAGTTCAGCAATAACAGCAAGAGGAGCAGCCAGATGATCCACCCTCTGACTCCACTACCTCAACCAAGCTTCACCATCATCATTGGTGAGTACAGTATTAAATTGTGTTTAAAATTATTTAAAACTTATACTGTATAGGGATATAATGTCTTATGTCTGGTGAAAAAAATTTCCCTGGAACCTAACCCCCCCATTTACATTAATCCTTATGGGGAAATTGGATTCGCTTAACATCGTTTTGCTTAAAGTCGCATTTTTCAAGAACATAATTACAACGTCAAGTGAGGAGTTACTGTCATATAGCCCACAGCTATCCCTACTTGGGAGTCTTAGTGGAACCAAACAGGTCATCAATCCATTGGCTATACATCTGCCCTACTCACAATATTCTCTTTGCAGAGGAGCTAGAGAGATCTGCTATGGAGGCTCTCAGCAACCAATGCTGGTGGAGCATTTTGACTGATGTTATCCCTCCCACAGCTTTTAAGAGCTTTGGAGCCTATCACAGGTATTTAGGAGCGCCACAATTTGGCCTTACATTCTTACTCAGGAAAGGCTCCCACTGATTTCCAAAGGAGTTTGGCCTTAGTAAGAACTGCAGAATTTGGCCTTTTACTTTTAGACTTTTCTCTTCTACACTGCCACTCATCTTGGGTAGCTTTGCCTTTTTCAAAAGTTTTAGTACTGGATTGCAGAGTCAAATCAGCGCTCCAGGAAACTCAAATCATTGGGAGGCACTGGGCCTGGTTCTTTTTTCACTCATGCCACTTTTACATCAGTGTACTACTGTTGAATACAAGGAAATTGTTCCTTATTTACACTGGTATAAATTGGAGCAAAATTAGGCCCACATTTTAAAGTCCGCTCTCAGATATGATGAAATGAAACAAATAGACCCAAGATGATTCATTCAACTAATTTCACACCATATTTCTATTCACAAAATTATCAACAATTGAACTTTGATTTTTATGGATTTCTGTTATTCAAGAATGTTCAATTAATGTATTACGTGAACAGATATCAGCCTATATATTGTTCAGGTGCTACCTGTTGTTACTCTTTACTTCAAGCTGTGCTGTTGATTAGTCACCAAAATCACATGGAAATGTTTCTGCTCTGTGGATGAGTGAAACTTTTGTAAAGAGGAAAAAGGCTTGAATAAGTAATTTGTGGTGCAAACATTTGCGCAAACACATATTTGCATGAGTATTCAAATACGCAGTGTAAATATTTGTGTTGCGTACGGATTAGCACATTTTCCGTTTCTATGAACTTTTTTTACAAACAAAAATGTCAAACGAATATTCTCAGCAAATGAATAAAAGCATGGAGCAACAAAGCAAATTCATGCATCTTAATGGAACAAATGTTGTTGAATGCGTTTTCAGTATTCACCCAGTGCTAGGGATAAGTTGGGATGATTGGAAAGCAAGGGTCAGCGGGATGGTGGGGGTGGGAATGGATGGGGTCAATGTCAGGAAAAGAGAATGAATAAAGAATAAAAAGAGAGAATTAAAGTCTAATTTCAGAAGTTCAAGATAAACCATTTTGGCTTTAATGGTTGGAAGTATTGCTATTAATATCCATTATATGCAAACATACACACATTACAGTAGCTGGAAGTTGTTTTGCCACATAAATCCTGCTATTTTGAATACCATAAGGACTGTAGTTGGAACACAGTACAATACACCAGATTCATGAATAAATATCAACTCTTATGCAGACATCACTTCTTTAAAAACCCCTTTTATGTGATGGCAAGCAACATCCAATGTACCTTAACTGTAAAAAAAACCTCACTTCATGAGCCTGACCCTTTATAAAAATGTTGTGGGAATAACCAATGTATTAATATTTGTGAAACTCTGTTTTGGGTAATAGTTATACCCAGAAGGCAAAGTACATAACACATATTGACAAGGCTTTCATCTTTTTGCTTATTCTGTTTGTTTATTATCCTATTTCCATACGTATATTTGTATATGATAAGGACCAGATGCTGTTTTCGGTTTAGTTAATGGGAGTTTTTCCACTGACTTCAGTGGATGTAAGATTGAGTCCCTAATACTCATGGAGTTTGATTCTACATACCTCATGCACCTAAAATTTTTACTGAAGGAGATAAAGATTTGGGTGAAGGAGGAAAATTGTTCTTCTAACCATAATTTTGGTGACAGAAGACTTTATACTGGGTCCTGATATCCATACCAGTATATCTTGTTTTCCTTGTTATGGCTGACTGGTCTTCCACTTTACTAGTTGTTGAATCTTTGTTTATTTGCTGACTGTATTATAAGTTGTTAAATAAAAAATATAAATAATAATAAAAAATTGCAGCAACTGTCTTGCTCCAACTAAACAAACAAACTAGAGCAACATTTCAGAAAAACCATTTTTGGATGGTCTTATGTACTCAACTTGTTCATCTCCCTCACCCTACGAGCTGCAACAGCTACCATATGCTTCTTCAGTGGTCACTGTACAGTGCTTCCATAGTCTGACTGGGGATTTGATTATCCAGTGTGTGGAAAATGAGTTTTAGAGCATAGTGAGTATTTCCATTCCTCCCTATTTTGAAAAGTAAGGAAGGGGAAGCTAGAAAACAAGTGACCTTTGATAGGAATTTTCTATTCCTTCCACTTGTCTTATGTCAAGAAAAGTCCACTAGCAGTGATACTACCCTCTGTTCCATGCTGTTAAATGATTTCCTCATGGAAAAAGATCCCGACTTTCCATATATTAACCATCACTGGCTCGATGATACTTTCAGGACTGCTAATAGTGCAATTGTCTCCTGACAGTTATTCATTGCAGCCTGACATAGGGATGCTCATAGAGGTGCTAGAGATCTGTTAGCTGCCTCTGACCTATTACAGATGGTCTCACTATCTATCTTGAGTGCATGTCCTAAGACAGATTTAAAATGGAAATAATGCTGACATACAGGGTGCCCTGATATGGTACTGATTTCCTGTTTGAGTTGACTGATACTGCTTCTGGAATGGCAAAAGCTTTGTCTTGTGAAACTTCAGCCTCATGTAAGCTGATTCTTCTAAGCTGGTGCAACATTTCATATCCATCCTGATATTGTTAGGCAGATATTTGTTCTGACTCAACACACAAAGCTGTCATCCATTTGGTGTTTGAATGACTATAGAAAGGTAACTTCAAATCTAAATGTAAACGGAAGTCCAACACTTTTGAAAATCAAAAGTTACATGCTATTTCAAAGATTTCTTGCCATGTGTATTAAAACAGCAAATGTAGTTCATCTACACCATACGTTGCACTCAGCACAAAGTTTACTTAATTTCAAATGGATGATACCTACCCAGGAAAATGTATAAATACCATATTTTTTACTTGTAATCACAAAAACTCATTCTACGGCTCATCTCTATATATTGCACTTTTAATTAAGCTTAAACGGTATTTTGTTGAGTGCACATTACCTTTTAATCTTCAAAGATAAAGAAAATAAATACCAGTAATTGATCCATAGACTGTGCTATGTAGCTATAAAGTCATTTAAATTCTACATCACTAGAAGACATTTATCAATGCAACCAAAGGGAGGTTACACCTAACATTAGGGTGGCAGAATCTGGTCCTAAGTGAGTAGTGGAACACCAACTACTGGCCTGTCTCCAACCGATCCTCAATAGAATCTTTCAGAAGGTAGCAGCAAACATGTGTCAGTCATGATGGGCTCTCCTTATCCTCCCCAAAAATTCTCATTTGTGGGTTCTGCAGGGATTGATTCTGTCATATACATTAAATGTCTTGGAGAGATGTCTCAGGGTAGCTGGCCCTCTGTCAGGAGGTGCCAGAAGACAGATAGCTCCTCAGGAAAGGGACTTCTCGGGGAACTGTCTAGGGAGCTCACCAGGAAAGCGAATCCGGGAAACATACTCCTAGAGTTAAGAGGTTCTGAAAGGGGAGAGTTACAAGTGTCTAGCCCATAGGAGACCTGGTCTCAGTAGAAGGACCTTACCAGACAGCAGTTGATGGTTCACATCCCAGAGGAATTACACACTGTTCCAGAGAAGAGCTGTAGTAATTTGACCTCTGAAGGGGCCCTGATTTCAGAGAAGGAACCCTTTGCTGGGGCAGGTGGGGGCTGGGTCAAGAGGGCCTTAGTGGTAAAGAACCTATATGAAGGAGATGGGTGGACTCAAATGGGGCAAACAGACTAAGATTAACCCCCACTCCCTCCCCCAACTAGGACACTCAAGTGAAGACTTCCATGTGTTTTTGTTTGGTCTTTGATTAAATAAATTAGACCCCCGAAAGGGCACCATTCAGTCTGTAAACACTTAATTGAACTCATTGAAAGCCCATTGGGGAAACGGAGGCAGAGATGTATCATGCAGTTCCAACTGGGCCACAAGGGGGCGCTCCATGGGTGAGTGCCCACCACAACAAGAGCTCATAAGACAAAACCCAGCTCCACATTTCTTTCTCAGCAAATAGGACAAATAATCATATATGGACTTTCATAGTGCCTGGAAGAGAAAAGCATATTGGTGAAGCAGCTGGTTCAAGCTAAATGCGGAGAAGACAGAGATGATGCTGTTTGGAAGCATAAGCCTCTTTGAGGAGTGAGCTAGGATACTAACCTCAGTCACCTGCCTCTGAAGGAATCTGCTCTCCTATTATCAAGAGAGTCTGCAGTCCAGTGTTAAATTCTTCATTGTTTCAAAACAGACAAAAAACAGTGGTGAGCGATACCTTCTGTCGTATTTTTTCTTGGGATTTTTAAAAATCTGGGATGCAGCTTGTGTGTGATGTCACTAAGGTGAGCAGCATGACTAGACATTCTGAGTACTCCATATCATTTTTGGTTTGCAGACCTTTATCAGTACCTGCTGAGGGCATAGGAAGTGGTGAAGAAGAGTCCCACGGGGAGGAAGAAGTCTGCACAGAGTGGTGAATGAATCCCTCTAGGTCTGTGACAAGGCCATTGAGAATTGGTAAAAGACCTACTGGGCTGTTGAAGGAGATAGTCCACAGGGGCTCTCGTTAATGGGAAATAAGCTAAAGGCTGCCCTCTCCCCAGAGGTGAAGCATTGTATAAGAACAATTACTGGAACCATTAGAATGTTTTTCAAGTGTTCAGAAGCCCTTGCACTGTGATTTTACTTTTATAGTAACTTGAGACCTTTCAGTGTTGTGCCTTGATAGTGGTCTACTGTGCCTTAGTGGAAAGCAGGTCAGTCCTCAGTTCAAGTTCAATTACTTGTGGAAAGTGATTTAAAAACAGCAGTTGCAACCCAGACCCTCTGGAAAATAGTCTAATTCAACTACAGTAATCTAGTGTAATATAAATATAATGGAAATACAAAACCATGACATTTAATTTGATGTGACACAGTTTCTGCCTATGATTGTAAGAATGAACCAGTATAAACACAGAACCTCTCTCACCCTAGCAATAAAGAGTGAGAGCAGAGTAGAGTTTATTAGAAAGGTAGTGTGAGAGATGGTTTTCACAATAGCAGCCCATGCTTACAAATTATTTGCAATCTTCAGATTTCAGACTTCCTCCTGAAAAAAATCACTCCAAGAAGTGAGTATATTCCAGGAAGTTTTTGGCAGTTTTAGTAGTTGGGACAGATTTTTTAAAATTCTAGTGCTGCTTGGCACATTTCTAGTTCTGTCCTTTATATTTAAATAAACGCACTCACGGAAGGATTCAGTAAATACACAGTCCAGAGGGACCCAGTAATCAAGACATTGTCTAAATTAGCTTTTTTTTCCTGCTATTTTTTTCCACTGTAGCAGCTCCAGCTGTGCTAGTAACAATTCGTGAGCAGACAAATCCCAGGCAGTTGCTGGAATTTTAACCACTATGTCATCAAGATTTGTTCTGAATGGGGTTAGACAGCAATGGGAAATTTTAAGGGGAAATAGCTAATGTAGACCCCTTTCAATGAGTGTTTCTTGGTGCAGTTAAAAAAAATATTAAAAAAGTATAACAAAGTGCATTAAGTACATCAGAATACATAAATACACGAACAATACTCTGTATTGTAAATAGTGGATCCAAAATTACTCCTTGCTATAATCTTATTGCACTCTTTCTTCCTGCACCTTTCCTTCAGAAAAGTATGGTCCATCGTTTTTTTAAAGTTTGAACTAGCATTCTACTGAGAGCTTTGTTGGATTTGTCATCAAAATATCCATAAGTGGCAATAATCTTATTAAGTGTTGACTGCTTAGTAAATTTTAAATACAGACTTGCTGCAAAATCCTTTAAAAATCTCAAGATAGCCTATTGGATTCTGAAATAATTAAGATAATTTTTATCCAAGCTGATATACTTGTTGTCGGCACAGAGGGCCCGAGGGAGCAACAGCGGGGTTCGTTGCCCGGTGTGCTTCGTGCCAATGAACACACCAGGGTGGAGAAGCAGACAAAGTTTATTCAAGAGCGCTGAATAGGCACTAGGGCCTTGTCTACACTACGAGAGTAGTTCGATTTTACTTGCATCGAATTTTTGTAATCGATATTGCAAAGTCGAACGTGTGTGTCCACACTAAGGACAGTAATTCGACTTTGTGCGTCCACACTAATGGTGAAAGCGTCGACATTCGAAGCGGTGCACTGTGGTCAGCTATCCCACAGTTCCCGCAGTCCCCTCTGCCCATTGGAATTCTGGGTGTAGCCGGCAATGCCTTCTGGGTAACAAAATGAGTCCAGGGTGCTTTTGGGAAACTGTCGTCATCCGTCCATCACTCCCGCCCTCCCTCCCTGAAAGCGCCGGCGGGAAATCAGTTCGCGCGCTTTTCCAGTCATTGACAGCGCGGACGCCACTGTACTCCGAGCATGGAGCCCGCTGCGACCATCGCTGCAGTTGTGGCCGCTCTCAACGCCTCGCAGCTTATCATAAAGGTTTCCCTGAGGCAGATGCAGAAAAGTCAGGCGAGGAGGCTACGGCACCGCGGTGATGTCCTGAAGTCTGAGAGTAGCACAGACCTGTCAGAAAGCAGGGGACCCAGCGCCGAGGACATCACAGTGGCAATGGGTCATGTTGATGCCGTGGAACGGCGATTCTGGGCACGGGAAACAAGCACTGAGTGGTGGGACCGCATAGTGCTGCAGGTCTGGGATGAATCCCAGTGGCTGCGAAACTTTCGCATGCGGAAGGGAACTTTCCTGGAACTTTGTGAGTTGCTGTCCCCTGCCCTGAAGCGCAGTGACACCCGGTTGCGAGCTGCACTGAGTGTACAGAAGCGAGTGGCCATAGCCCTCTGGAAGCTTGCAACGCCAGACAGCTACCGGTCAGTCGCGAACCAGTTTGGGGTGGGCAAATCTACCGTGGGGGTTGTTGTGATGCAAGTAGCGAAGGCAATCGTTGATGTACTGCTGCCAAAGGTAGTGACCCTGGGAAACGTGGAGGCGATCATAGATGGCTTCGCAGCGATGGGATTCCCAAACTGCGGTGGGGCCATAGATGGAACTCACATCCCTATCCTGGCACCGGACCACCAGGCCACCCAGTACATTAACCGAAAGGGCTACTTTTCCATGGTGCTGCAAGCACTGGTGGACCACAGGGGACGTTTTACCAACATCTACGTCGGATGGCCGGGCAAGGTTCATGACGCTCGTGTTTTCAGGAACTCTGGTCTGTTTAGACGGCTGCAACAAGGTATTTACTTCCCGGACCACAAAATAACTGTTGGGGATGTGGAGATGCCTATAGTCATCCTCGGGGACCCAGCCTACCCGCTAATGCCCTGGCTCATGAAGCCCTATACTGGCGCCCTGGACACTGAAAAAGAACTCTTCAACTACCGGCTGAGCAAGTGCAGAATGGTGGTGGAGTGTGCTTTTGGCCGTCTCAAGGGGAGATGGAGAAGCTTACTGACTCGCTGTGATCTCAGCGAAACCAATATCCCCATTGTTATAGCAGCTTGCTGTGTGCTCCACAATCTCTGTGAGAGCAAGGGGGAGACCTTTATGGGGGGGTGGGAGGTTGAGGAAAATAGCCTGGCTGGTGATTACTCACAGCCAGACAGCCGGGCGATTAGAAGAGACCAGCGGGAAGCGCTGTGCATCCGGGAGGCTTTGAAAGCAAAGTTCCTGAGTGAGCAGGGTAACCTGTGACTTTAAAGTTTGTGTACTGAGAAGCTAAACCTGCCCCCGTTTCTTTACCCAGTTAATGTTGACTATCCTATCCAGTTACATACCCCCTTCACCCCCCCTCCAACACACGTGTCGAAATAAAAATAGTTCTACTTTGTTAAAGCACACCGTTTTCTTTAATACTGTTTTCGTGGGAATTTTTTAAAACTGGGACGCAGACTGTGGTGCGGAGCGGGTGTAGTGTTGTGACGCGAATGCAGCTTCTAAACTCAAGGATTGACAGGCTCCGCTGCGGTGGGATGCTTGTTTCAACGGAGCCTGTCACCCCTCCTGATCGGGACTGTGTGTATGGGGAGTCTATGTGACTTTGTGGCAGGGGGAGGAAGGTTACAGATCCCATGCTGTGTGGCTCTGTGATCCTGCCTAAGGACCGGCGCTTAAGATCTGTAACTGCCCTCCCCCGCCACAAAGTCACAGAGCAACCCACCCCTCCCCAACATTACATCAAAACAACCTCCCAGACTAACCGGGGTAACTAGTCACTGCATCACTGCACTGTGTATGTGCCCTGCTGCTGTGCCTGCCCCCGACTATGTACCCTGCCAAAGGAGACTGTCCTGTCCAATTACCAACCCCCTTTCCCCTCCTCCTCCAAAAGAACATGATTGAAACAGTAGTTAACAGAAACGAATTTTTTATTATCAACTACACATGGCATTGGGAGGTGAAACTTGGACGTGGGCTTGTGTCAGGCGGGAAGGAAAGAACTTTTCAAATTTTGGGAAATGAGAGCCTTCTGCTACTAGAGCTCTCTGCAGGGGTGGAGTGAGACTTAGCAGGGACTCTGCCGCCTCTCCTTCTTTGCACTTTGGGTGAGGTGGGTATGGGACTTGGTGGCGGGGGAGGGCGGTTAGAGATGGACTGCAGCGGGGCTCTGTCCTCCTGCCTCCGTTCCTGCAGAACATCCACAAGGCGCCGGAGCGTGTCCGTTTGCTCCCTCATTAGTCCAAGCAGCGTTTGAGTCGCCTGCTGGTCTTCCTGCCGCCACCTCTCCTCCCGATCCATGTTGGCTTGGTGCATTCGGGTCAAGTTCTCCCGCCACTGGGTCTGCTGTGCTGCCTGGGCTTGGGAACAGGCCATAAGCTCAGAGAACATGTCCTCCCGTGTCCTCTTCTTCCTACACCTAATCCGCGCTAGCCTCTGGGAGTGTGATTCCAGGCTAGGTTGTGAGACAGTCGCAGACGGGGCTGTGGAAATGGGAAAAAGGGAGTGAATTCCTCAGAAAGATAAATGTAGTTGTGAACAAAGAACATAGTCTTTCTCTGTGAACAAGACCATGCACAGCACCTTTCACATGCGCACTCAGCACAAGGTCGAATTCTCGGCCTTCGCATTCAGTGCCTGGGGTCTTGAACAGCACATTTGAGAAGCGAGGCAGCACAACGGAATTTCTGTTGCAGGCAGACATGGTAAGCCGTACACTTGTGGCAGTTTAAAACTTTTATATTACCACTGGCCTCATTTCACATTTAAAGCAATGTCAGTCCCTGCTGCCAGCAATCCGGCAAGCGGGAACTCTGCCCCTGTCCCACCCCCTCGCGGCTGTCCCCGGGAACAATCCCTTTCGGCTGCCCCTCTCCCGCCTCCACCGCGTGGCTGCAAACCAGCGGTTACAGTTCTGTAAAGGAACGGGAAAGCAGTCCCAACACTAACATTCCCCTACCTAATTAAAAGCAGGTCCCCATGGCCGACATCACCCTGATGAGGATCTCCGAGAGCGACAAAGAGAGAATTCTCTGGGAAAGCCTCCAAAGACCAGGGCCGTATGCCGCCCTGCTGTGCAGAGCAATGATCCCCGAGTACTTGATAATCTCGTGGCGCGGCAACATGTCGTACTTCGGAGGACCCAATAAGGCTGCTCTCCCCAAGAACCTCATGCAACGGCTTTCAAATTACCTCCAGGAGAGCTTCATCGAGATGTCCCAGGAGGATTACTGCTCTATCCCCGGACACATAGACCGCATTTTACTGTAGCTGCAGTAGCAGGGAATAAACAGTAGAGCGGCTTGTGCAGGACAATCACTGAAAACCGGACATTGCTAGATTTCTTTTCAAAACTTGCACTGCCCATTACTAAACCGTTAAGCGCCTAGGGCACACTAATCATGAACAACCCATTCTTTTAATTGTTAATATTCCTGTTTTGTTAAAAATAAATGTTTAGATGTTTACAACACTTACTGGCTGATCCTTCCCCAGATTCTGTATCCGGGGTAACGGCTGGGGACGCTTCGTAGGGGATCTCTGTAAGGGTGATGAAGAGATCCTGGCTGTCGGGGAAATCAGCGTTGTGAGAGCTGCCGACTGCCTCGCCCTCCTCATCTCCTTCCTCATCTTCCCCGTCCCCTAACATTTCCGAGGAACCGGCCGTGGACAGTATCCCATCCTCAGAGTCCACGGTCACTGGTGGGGTAGTGGTGGCGGCCGCACCGAGGATGGAATGCAGTGCCTCGTAGAAACGGGATGTCTGGGGATGGGATCCGGAGCGTCCGTTTGCCTCTTTGGTCTTCTGGTAGCCTTGTCTCAGCTCCTTGATTTTCACGCGGCACTGCGTTGCATCCCGGCTGTATACTCTCTCTGCCATGTCTTTAGAGATCTTCTCGTAGATCTTTGCATTCCTTCTTTTGGATCGCAGCTCGGAAAGCACGGACTCATCGCCCCACACAGCGATGAGATCCAAGACTTCACGATCAGTCCATGCTGGGGCTCTCTTTCTATTCCCAGACTGCACGGCCATCACTGCTGGAGAGCTCTGCATCGTTGCCAGTGCTGCTGTGCTCGCCACGATGTCCAGACAGGAAATGAGATTCAAACTGCCCAGACAGGAAAAGGAATTCAAATTCAAATTTTCCCGGGGCTTTTCCTGTGTGGCTGGTCAGAGCATCCGAGCTTGCACTGCTGTCCAGAGCGTCAACAGAGTGGTGCACTGTGGGATAGCTCCCGGAGCTATTAGCGTCGATTTCCATCCACACCTAGCCTAATTCGACATGGCCATGTCGAATTTAGCGCTACTCCCCTCGTCGGGGAGGAGTACAGAAGTCGAATTAAAGAGACCTCTATGTCGAACTAAATACCATCGTAGTGTGGACGGGTGCAGGGTTAATTCGATGTAACGGCGCTAACTTCGACATAAACGCCTAGTGTAGACCAGGCCTAGGAGACCAGCATGTCTCAAATCAAGCGCACCAACATAAGCAGTTTCTCTCTTTTTATACTTTACTTTCTCCCCCCTTCTTCCCTACCCCCCGTTCCTCCCTTCCCCCTCCCTCCTCCTACAGCAGTTACATTTAAGCAGTTAAGTCATCTTGGCGGCTATAAGTCTAGCTCGTTAGTAACTCTTTTTTGAACCGTTATCTTGTCCTTTTCCCTTTGATCTGTTATCTTGCCTTTCAGCCAGAATCATGCAGGCCTTATTACTATTGCTTCCCAGCTGGCCTGTGAGGTTAGTGAAGTTTAACATGCAGGGGCTTCGGTTCACTTTGGCCTAGAGCGGGGGGGCTTTATCGACTCTCGTGGTCTTCCAACCCCCCAAGTTACCTAGGGTGATGCCTAGTGACACCAACATTCCCAATGTCCATATAGTTCACATACATTATGTGTGTGTTCAAAACTAATGGTTCTGTTGTTTTCTCTAAAAGAGAACTCAAGGCCCGATCCTGAAAGGTGCTCAAAGCCACTTAAGTACTGTTGAGTGCCCCCTAAAATCCTACAGAAGTGAAAAAAGAATGGAGAACACCCAGCAGCTCACAAGAAATGCTTTACATCCTATAGGGACCAAACAATTTCCCCTGTGTATTAAGGCTGAGGGAATGAAAAACCCACAGATCCCTGCGTGACGAGCCAGAGAGGCCCCACACAGGCAATGTGAACGAGTTGAGGAGGCAAACAGGCTCTCTGCTGGTAATGAAAGGGTTAGGGAATGCCTGTGGTCCTAGCTGGCCCCACCCCACTACACCTGCACCCAGTGTGAGGTGTGGACCAGGGAGATAAGAGAAGGCGGCCTACCCTAAGTCAAGGCTGATCAGGAAGGAGAACAGAGCTCTAATTCTCTTGGTGGGAGAGAAGTTTGGTTGTAGGCCTGAGATGGTGCTTGCTTGCCAGCTGGATTGGCTCTCCTGGAAGGGATGACCAAATTTTAGGATGGGAATTGGCAGAAGCAAAGACTGGGAGACAAACCTTGAATACAAGGGTGGGGCCTCACTGAAGGTTTGTGGGATGACCCTGGATTTGAGTTATGCTTATTATTGTTCCTGAAATGCCCCAGCCAAAGTACCACTCTACTGGACCTTGTTGGGACAGACACATACAGTAACTCCTCACTTAAAATTGTCCTGGCAAACGTTGTTACGTTGCTGATCAATTGGGGAACGTGCTCATTTAAAGCAGGGCCACCCAGAGGATTCAGGGGGTCTGGGGTCTTCCGCCGAATTGCTGCCAAAGACCCGGCACTTCGGCGGCGGGTCCCGGGGCGGAAGGACCCCCCCCGCCACCGAATTGCCGCCCAAGACTCAGAGTGGAAGAAGATCCAGGGGCTTGGGTGCGGGCCCCACGAGAGTTTTCCGGGGCCCCCGGAGCGAGTGAAGGACCCTGCTCCAGGGGCCCCGAAAAACTCTCGTGGGGGCCCCTGCGGGGCCTGGGGCAAATTGCTCCACTTCCCCCCCCCCCCCCCCCCAGGCAGCCCTGGTTTAAAGTTGTGCAATGCTCTCTTATAACGTCATTTGGCAGCCACCTGCTTTGTCCACTGCTTGCAGGAAGAGCAGCCTGTTGCAGCTAGCTGGTGGGGGCTTGGAACCAGGGTGGACCAGCAGCCCCCCTATCAGCTCCCCATTCCCCTAAATTCCCTGTGCAGCAGCTGCCCAGCAGGCTATCAATTTATTTACATTCCCCTATTTACATTCATTCTGATGGGGAAATTGGATTCGCTTAACATCATTTCGCTGAAAGTCGCATTTTTCAGGAACATAACTACAACGTTAAGCGAGGAGTTACTGTACTAGTGGAGATCTGCAGCTGGGTGAGTTGTGTCCAGAAGTACCAGGGGAAACCTGGTTACATCCTAGCTTGGGAATGTAAAGGGAGAGAGTGTCACCTCTGTTGCATTGTTCTTCCCCAGACTTAGAGATGGGGATCAGCAGATGGGGAGGAGGTTGGCAAGGGACATGCATAATTCTCCCTCTAACTTGTTGAGATCCAGATTTAAGTACTGATCCCCTGCAACACATGAGAGAACTAGAAACAGGAGTTTTATAGTGTCTCTTGGAAAGAGAAAAATCTCACTTTTTCAAAGGGATAGAGTACTTGCTAGCCTTGCTCACAAAATATTGGACCTGAACACTATACTATTGTATCATACTGACAGAGAGTCTGGGGTTTGTGCACAATGTTTCACAGTAAATGGGTCTGGGAGATTTATAGCAAGAAAAAATTATTCTTGCCACTTGGAGAGGCCACTATACAGACTGGATACAGGTAGACAGAAGGCATGTTGTAACATCTATTGCCAAGGACAATGGATATTACCTTAGAATCCCACCCGCTTTGACTAGTGAACATGGCTAAAGTAAAGAATTGGGAAGTGGCCTTTGAAATACTTAACGGGGAGCCAGGAAGATAGGGGATGTTATCAGAATGAAGGGAATGGTCATTGTATTTCCTTGCATTTTTTCCAGATGGCACCCCTGATTTCAGCCACTGATTGTGGAAATGTTTATTCTCTCAACCTGATGAGAAACTCAATAACCAGGGACCTGTCCTGGATCAAGGAACTTGATAAACAGGTCGTGGAAAGCTCTCTGGGACAGCCAAAATAAGGCTGCATCAGGTTGAGGAGCAAATGGCCAGAAATACATATTTAATACATGATTTTTTGCTGTACCTTGGGCATTCCAGGCTTATGAGATGTCTATATCTAGATGTGATATGCAAACCACTTCTGTTTTACTATCCCTTCCTCTGTTTTCAATAATTCTCTTAACCCACTTAATTGACAGGTCATCTGTCTGTAAGGTAACTTCACACATACAGCCCAAAGAGATGAGTTGGCAGAAGTACAAATGACACCGGTGTTTAGAACATGGATATCCCTCTCCTTGAGGTCTGTACATTTGGATTCATGATACTGAAGAAATTTGGCATTACAAGTGGAAGAATACAAAAAAAAAAAGTACTGTAATGGTTTTTAAACTCTCAAAATCATTTAGGGTGTGTGCCATTCTCTCATTCACCGGGAAGGTGAGGTTACTAACAAGTTGTAAACCACAACTGCCAATAAAATGTTCAGGCCAGACCCCACCATCATGTGCTCTCTTACATGTATTATAGGGGGTGCAGCAGTGACCCCATAGTTAGGCTACCTATCAACTTCCATTATAACTTTTTTTTTTTAGTCTAATACTTCCAGTGTATGCAGCAACTCTTTGACATTTAGCAGAAGGATAGTCCTAGGGCCAGAGAGGCAACTTTTGCTGTCCTCATAAAGAATAATTTAAGTTAGGCCAAGTGATTAGTTGTTGAAAAGCACTGTTTCCCATTTGCATTTTGGTTTTGTTCTTAATGTGTTACTAAGACTTGTGCGCACTTCTTTAGCATTGCACATATACTATCCTGCTGCCTTTCTTAGCATAGGACACAGAACCAAACCTCTGGATGGGAGTGAGGAAAAGTGTATAGTGAAAAAAAATTACATATCGAGATAGGCTATTCAGCATAACAAGGATGCCTATGAGCCTATGATAATGCATTAACCTTACATGCCAGTTACACGGAGTGAGCTGGATCACTCATTCCTGGGGTAAAGCCTGTAGGATAAGGAAAACTCCACAAGGTTCCCCTTGCAGTTGCCCCAGAAGGGCATTTAGCAGCAAAGTGACAAGTTTTATTCCAGTGAGTGACCCACACGCGACGCCCCCCGCCCCTTATCTACAGCCCCAGCGATCAGTGTTTAATGGGCGGCGAGGCTGTGGGTAGACGGGAAGCACGCGGGGGCCTGGTCTCTAGGGAGATGCTGTCCAGCTAACGGGAGAAGACCCTTCCGAAGAAACTGGAAACTCCGCCTCCCTCAGGCTGGGCCGAGCTGAGCCCCCGGACTCCCCCCTCGGCGGGCTCCGGCTCGCACGGCCGGTGCAGGGGCGCGCTGGCGATACATGGCTCTGCTCGGGGACGGGAAGCAGCAGAGACTGAACCGAACCAGTCCGGGCAGCGGACGACACCAGCCCAGCAGTCGCTAGTGCGCATGCTCCCACCGCTCCGACACGCTCGATGACTAGCCGATTGCGAGGAAGGCGGAGTCTGAGCTTGCACCTGCCTCAGGCAGCACGTGCCGGAAGTACGTCAGGGGCCACAGCCCGGATGTTACGCTTGGAGCCGGCTGCCGGTTCCTATTGCACTACGGGGTTTCCGGTCGGTTGGGGGGTGGACGGGCCGTCTCTGGCGCGTGCGGCCGTAGGGGGCGGCCATGGCGTATCCGACCGTCCGGAAGGTGGCGATGGTCTCCTGCCTGGTGCTGTGCGTCTCCCTGCTCCTGCCTAGGACCTTCCTGTCCCGGGGCGGGAGGCAGGAGCCCGGCAGCGCGCCGCCTGCCCCGCCCCAGGGTAAGAGGCCTCCCCGGGGCCTGGCCCCTCGCCCCCGCCAGGGACGTGGCGACCATTCATATCCCTATCAGGGGCTTCGGCTGCTGAACTGCCACCCTCACGCCTGGGGCTGGTCTCCGTCCCGTCCCCCGGCTATGCACCCCCTTCCTCGCTGAGGGCCCCTCGCTCTGTGTCGCTCTTGGGTGCAGGGGGTGGGCGGCCCGCTCTAGCTCTGGGTCCCTGTGTGCAGAGGGGACGGAGCAGGTGTCTGCTGCTTATTGTGTCTGAGCCCAGCAAGAAGCCCCCCGGCTAGAATCCGACCATAGGGAAACCCTGGGACTAGCCTCCCTGGGACTAGCCTGATCTCGGCCCCAGCCACAATTGGCAGCATTTTATTATTTGTGTTACCTACCGCTTAGGAGCCCTAGTCTTGGACCAAGGCCCTGTTGTGCTAGGTGCTGCACAAACATGGTAAAAAGCCGGTCCCAAGGTGCTTTGTGCATTTCAGTGGATGGTGTTTATAATTCCAAGATTCTCATTCTGCATTTTGCATTAGCAGGTAGTATAGAAGCTTAGGTACTAAGTTTCAAATACTACTGTAGGTAGGCATAGAGTCATTTTAATACTTTGCGTTTCTCACTTATGGGTGTAAAGTACTATGGGATCTGCAGATTTGCAAGTTGAAATGATCATTTTATTGAACTGTTTTGTAAGAATATGTTTGCCTGGCCAAAAATTCCCCCCTAGTATTGTAGAGTGTCTGTTTGGCTGCAGCTCTGCTCCCCCAAGGTTACAGCTTTCATTTTGATGGTGGTGTTTGTGCAATGCTTGTATAAAATGCGTTGGTGGCTTTTGGAATGAAAAGTATTCTATAATTCACCCAAATGTTTTTCCATCTCACCTGTTCTTGTTCTCATTTCAGAGATCTTTTGTATACCGTGGAATTTCAGAGGCGGAGTAGTAGCTCATTGTTCCCATCTCTGACATGATTTACATTTCTTCTTTCCCAAAAACCTTTTAATCAAAACTCTCAAGTTTCATTTGAGTTTTATTTCTTAATGTGTGTAGTAAATTTTGTCTGAGTTATGTAAAGGGAGATCAAATTACAGTATCCTTCATTCGTTGTGTTCTGTCATTTATTTGAAAGACATTTTCTTATGTTGTTTTTACATTTTGCTTTTGAAGTGTCATGAAATAAAAGTTCATTTAAATCATCTACATTGTTTAGTTTCCTACTCCAATATTATTTCTGATTTTGTTACCAATATATCAGGTTTTCATAACACATTTTACATACATATAGTTAGGATTATTTATGTACAGTAAGAATTTTTTTTTAAATATTGTGCTAATTGAGGTACATTTACTTCTTTGCCCCTTACTATGCAATCATAATCCACTAGAGAGGCCCCTTGTGCAGAGTCCTATCTTCATCAGTGGGGCTCTGCAAGGGGGCAGGGATCCACGCTAGCAGATCTAATTGCAGGAATGGGGATTTAATAAGGTGACTTCATTGTACACCACCTTTGATAAATTCCATTTTCTTCTAGTTCTGTGGCATCAATATGATCATATAGTTAAATAATCTTACTAACTCTACTCTCCCTGGGATAACCTGTGTAAGCAACAGAAAGATGTTCTTATAAAGGTACTTGCTAGAAGACCTCATTTTGTATCCAGGGGACTAACATAGTGCTTATATCGTAGAGGTACACAAATCCAAACTTGTTGCAAATGTTCATATTTGCAAATGACTTCAGTACAGATTTACAAGCTTTTTCTGTATATAGTTTTGTCATCTCACTTTCAACATGGAAGGCAGAAAGAACGTGCTTATATGTCTAGTATTAGTTTTTTTGGTAGCATATTAAGGACTGGAGCTAGCAAGGTGCTGAGCTCTCTGCCCCCAATCCATCAAAACATTTAAGCACTTGACTTCAGTAGGGCCACTCTCATGCTTAAAGTTAAGCTTGAGTTTGTGTGTTGGTGGATCAGGGACAGTGCTCAGCAGCCTCCAGGACTGACCTTACTCAGATGCCTTACTCTGAGGATGTAACCTCTGTCAGCTGCACAACTTCAGTTTAAGTTTATAGTCCATTTTTCAGTTTGATGGCAGTGGTTTCATTACAGTTGTTACAGACTAAACTTTCATTTTCCATAAAAAATGAAGTAAATCTTGATTAAACAGCTGTGATTCATTTTCTTGTCACTAGTTGTCCTCTTAAACAGTAACTATAATATCAGTTTTTTCAAATACCCTATAAATTCAATCAGATGTTATTTTAAAACCTAAAGCAAATGCCTCAACGCTAGCCTGAATAAAACATGCTTAAAGTTTTCTGCTATTTGTTCGAATCAGACGTTGTCCAAAAGAGATTTATCATACAAGTCTATAACTTAGTGGGTATGTCAACTACTGTAACAGCAAAGCAGTGTTCAGAAGTATTTTTTTATTTAAGAAAGCAGTAAAACACACTACTGTAGGAGTTAAGCAGCAGGGGTGACATATCTTTAATGTCCACTATGCCATCATACAAAATGCTACTTTAATTTTATTTCGGAAAACTCCTGTATCTACTTAAATCGGCAGTGCCTGTTTACATTATGTACAATCTTCAAATTTTTTAAGAGTTTGAAATAAGTTATTGGTTAGAGGAGAGGAATAAAGCCTATATTGACATTTTAAAAAAGTACTTTAAAATATAGTCTTCAGCAGTGCATCCTGTGTATTTTATGACATTGGTCCCTTTTATTCACTGTTATTTAAAAAAAAACAACAACTTTGTGTCTGAATGGCAAAAAATATTCCTGAGCAATGGATTTGCAATTAGTTCTGTATTAAAAATTCTGAATCATATCAAAATCATTCACCTGTATTTTGAGCGTACAACAGATTCTACTTTAGATCAGTCTTTTGAGCAACTGGATCTTGACACAATTAGCATTTGAATTTCCTTCAGTCAGGTTGGTTCTAGGTAGTGAGAGCTTTTTTGTTAAGGGTAACTATCTTGTCCTTTACACCTTCTCCCCCCTGCTCCCTCTCCTTGAGTGTTTATGCACACATTTTATAAGATCAAACAAAAATTAGTCATTTGGCAACCTAATTTCATAATATGTATATTCCTAAAACAGCTTAATGTGTTTTTTTTTCAACTTTAAACTTTTAAGAACACAGCAAGAATCCTTCCCTAAAAAGCAGTCCTAAGCCGGGTTTCTATAAGAAATATATATTGCGTCTAGTACATTCTTAGGAGAAATTACACCAATTGCTCATACCAAAAGCATATATAGTTGTCTTCACCATTGCCTTAATAATTAGCAATAGCTCAAGTGACACAAGGTGTGTCAAGAAAATAAAACAAGTCATTTTGGGGGGAAATGTAAACTAACACGTGTGAAGAAAAATAACCAAAACACAGATCTAGTGAGAATTGAAAACCTGGAAAATAGAGGCCTGTTAATGATCAGTGATTTAAACATAAGCTTGTAATGTAAGGCGGCTTGAAAAAGGTTAACATAATTTGGGTCTCCTATAGGTAGAGATATGATCTTTGTTTGGTTTGACTGTGCCTGGAATAATGCATTCAGTTCCCAGTAGAAAGATATTGGCAAACTAGCGAGAGTTCAGAGAAAAGCAATAAAAATTATTTGGTGGCTGGAGGAAAAATTTAGATTAAATATCAGGAAAAACGGAATTAGTTTTTAGTGAGGTGCATTAGTTTGTAGAATAGTCTCTCTAAAGCAAGTGATAGAAGCACCCTGGCTTATAACATATAAAACTGGACTGGAGAAAACATGAGAAAATATGTTGTAGGAAATAGGAGGGAGATGTACTGAGTGATCTGATTTTTTTTTTAATTACTAATTTCAATGATTGTCTGAAAAACTGTTTTCTCTTTACTCCCTATAGTGAAAAGCTCAAAGGAAAAGAATAAATGGTACTGATGCAACCCATAATTATGAAGTGTCATAAGTATAATTTGAAGGTAGATTTCTCACGATACTAGTATTTGCATTCCTAAAGTCAAGGATGTTTTTGTATCTCACTGCTATTCTTGCAATTTAGGGTAGTGGCAGAATGTCTGACGGAGTAGGTGCCTCCTTCATGGTTTCTTCTAGCTCTTCTGTGCTATGCATGGGACTTGAAGTTTATCATGAAGCCACTTTTCAGATAGCTGGAAAGTTATATAAAAAACTTTACCTTGTAAATTTTGATTAATATAGAAGAGTTTTTATTTTTATTATTTTACATTTCAGAAGTTAATAGCTAAAAGTTAGACACAAATCTCATTTATGTTTTAAAAGGAATTAACTGTTTGGAGTTTAATATTAGGCTCACTTAACAACTAGCACTTATATAACCTTAGAACTCAAAGCACTTTACAAAAGTAAGCCAAGTTTACATTAGAAAACTGAAACACAGATGTGAAGTGATCTGACCAGTGCCACACAGTAGGCCAGTGGCAGAGCTGTGACCAGACCCTGTCTTCTAACTCCTAGGCTTTTTACCCCAGGTGCTGCATCATGTGTCTGTTTAACTAGTGCTGTTTGATTGTTCACAGTTTGTGGAGTGGTTAGGACACTAGCCTGGGTTCATTTCTGTGCTCTGCCACAGACTGACTTCCTGTGTCATCGTAGGCAAGCCTCTGTGTGCCTCAGTTCCTGATTTGTAAAAGGAGAATAATAGTACTTTCCTCCCTCATAGGTGTTTGAGGATAAATAAGTTAAAGATTGTGAGCACTCCGATACTACAATAATGAAGCCATATAAGTACTATAGAAGTCTGTATAGGTGGATTACAAATTTAACGTGACAGTGGGTTATATATACTTCCTGTGTGTCCCATTGATATCAAAAGTCAGCACTTTGCAGCTAGTCAGCTACGGCCGAATCCTGTATTACACCTTAAATCCAGTTTTATGATTTAAGCAGTTTAATCTTAATGAGAAATAAAATGTGTAGATATTGATAAATAGTCAAGCTGGGTATAGTAACACTCAATAAAAGAGTCTCGCTAGCTGTACCACATGCAGTATCCTTACAGAAGTAGCTGTTACTGTGCTCTGAATGTTATCACTTGGAGTTTGAAGTGGATTATTGTATCGTTTTCCTTAATCACATTTAAATTAGAGTAGATTGTTTAAAACGTCCTTTAATCAGTTTTAGGATGAATAAACTCTGTGATTATGACATGCAGTCAAATTTCTAATTAGGATTTCACCTACAGTCTAGAGAAAACTCAACCTCTTAACACACACGGATACAGTGCAAATGTCAGTTTGACACTTACCTCTTTTATTTGAATCTGTAGCCCCACTAAAGTTAACAAGGTTAATGGGAGCTTGCCCTTAATATCTAATTTTAGCTAGTATGAAAGGTGATGTGGTGTATTTATGATTACATAACTAAAGTTCTGATTTAGGTTAACTAAACTGCAAAGACATTCAAGGAGTGGTATGTGAGGCTTCCATACCTGGTATCTATCTCTGCAGGAGTGTAACAGTCTTAGTCAGGAATGAGTTAGAAAACCATTTCAAAGGGCTATGGCATGATATTTTTAAGCTTAAGAAAAGGCTGCATAAAGCCTACCATGAGATAGTACTTTCCCCTTCCCAAAGCGTTAAAGGGACCTATAGAAGCAGTACTTGCTATCAGTATTGGGGACTAGATCCTGCAGTGTTACTCAGATAGCAAAGGGGACAGAACAGGAATGTGGCTTTGGGCTCTATCAGGATTTGTATTTTGGTTAGGGGCAGGAGGGAAGAGGGAGGTGTGTCATCATCTTACTGAGGCAGAATATTTATTGAGCTCAAGTTGAAAGAGAAGGAAGACAGTTTAATAACTTCTAGATAAAAAATTGTAATAGACTATTTGTGACGGGTTCGCCCCCCCCCCCCCTTCTGGGTTGCCACCTGATGCACTGGGATTTCACTGAGCCTGCCTGCTCCACTAGCCTGGGCTCCCTCTCCCTGTTTTGCTGATTAGGCATTCTGGCAGCGCACGCACACATACCCCCTCCCCAGAATCACACAGAGTCTACAAACAGCTCTCTATGAGAAGACTCACCTAGGAAATTGCCCAGCACTCAAGTACAGCTCCCCTCTGGAAAGTACACCTAAAATAATATTGTCTTGCACTGTAGAGAAATGTATACAATGTAAGCTCATAAATTCGCCCCCTCCCTCAATGTGGAGGAAGATATGCACAACTTCTTGCCCCCAGTTTAGAAATTGCACAAACTGGGTTTAGTACTAAACAAAACAAGTTTATTTACAATAAAAGGCAGATTTTAAGTGATTATAAGGGATAGCAAACAGAACAAAGCAGATAACTAAGCCAATAAAACAAAACCTGCATAAGCTTAAGATCTTAAAGAGACTGGTTTCAAGAAGTAATTTCTCATCCTAAATGTTGTTTTAGGCAAGTTGCAGAGTTTCTGTAGCTTAGAGTTCCAGTTATTTCTCTTTACAGCCCTTGCCTTTCCCGCCACTCAATTCCTTTGTCTCTTCAGGTACTTCCAGCAGTCTTTTTTCTTGGGCAGGAAGGCAATGGAGAAGAGTCCTGTTTGCCTTACTACCTGGCCTTAAATAAGATTTACATAAGGCAGGAATCTTTTGTTTCCCAGTCTTGACCTTCCCCTCCTTTTAGTGGAAAATTACTAGAAGTCCAAGATGGTGTTTAGTACCAGGTGACAGGACCACCTGACTTAGTAGTGTCACAGCTATGTCCCAGGATGCTTCTCAGAAAGGCGAGAGATTAGTCTCTTCAAAGTCTTATTGTTTCTTCCTAATGGCCCATCAAGGCTGATGGCCTGTTGTCTAGTGGGTGTCTCCCAAATACACACACAGTTGTAATTGTTAAATAGTCCATATTTCTAACTTTAGATACAGACATGATGCATGCCTATAAATTGGATAATCACATTCAGTAAATTATAACCTTTCCGATGATACCTAACAAGACCCATCTTGCATAAAATATCTCAGTTATACCATATCATAAGCATAGTTCCATAAAAAATATGGAGTGTAACATCACACTATTCTATGAATGTTTTGGTCCTGGAGGGCAGAAGTCCTTTATTTCCTGGTACCTACAAACTAAGAATAGCTATCAAGGACTATTCTGGTATCCTCCTGGCTGGGTGCTAATCTGGAAAGATATGAACCTTTTGGAGTAGGGGATTTAATCCCACCACATGGTGATGTGGCGATACTGACTCTTAGCACAAAAGAGGTGGAAATGCATCTAGTGAATCTAAGGGAGTCTGTCCAGGTGTTACACTAACACCACTTAGTGCATCACTTCTGAACTTGGTTGGCCCAGAGGACCCAACTACTCCTATGTGGTGCTGGGTTCTAAACTAAGTGTAACCACTCAGGAAAGAGGGCATTAATGTGGATAGCTCATAAGAAGCCCTGCTACTGTATAGCCATGGTGTAGAAAACAATGTTGGAATGCATAAGAAATAGCATGGGAAATACTGACAATGTTATAATACTATTATATAAACTAGTGATACACCATTACACAGGCTATTGGGTTTGTTAGGGTCACCTCTCTCAGAACAGGTGTTGCAAAAATAGTGTGTGTGGGGGGTGGGGTTTCAAAGACAGACAATGAAAAATATTAGAGTTGTAAAGAACTTCCATCTGAGTAGAGCTTGAAAAGATTGAGACGATTGTTTAGAAAGGAGACCTGACAAAGTATACAAAATAATAGGTAGTATTGAGAGAGAAAAAGAAGATAAAAATTAATCCAGACAAAGTTGTGGCACTAAAAAGATGTATGCTTATCAATCTACAGACCTGCTTTATATTCATCTTCACTGCCCCTTCATTCATACACCATCTATTTGGATTTGCAAGCTCTCAGGGCAGCAATCTTTTGTATGTTATTTTTTGTAAATCACTTAGCACCCTGTTGGGGCAATGCAAATAATAATAATAAACATTCACCCTCGTGGGTGGCATAAAGGAACTTGGAGAAATTAAAGTAACATGTAACGAGTGAATAGTAACATGTGAATAGTGTAACCAGAAGGACCCATTTCAAGTAATGAAATCTGGAACCCTTCACCAATCATCGATTTGCATCCAGCCTAGGACAGTAGTGAATTTAAGTTTTACTGTCTGATGGATGCTCAGCAGCCTCTGTGAAATCTGGTGGTCTCAGTTCAGTTGTCCCTGGATGACTGTGCACATCATAAACCCCAGTAGAATGGTATCAATTAGTAATCTTGTTTATAGCCTCCGCAGAGAGGTCAAGGAGTGAATGAGTATGGAAACTGAACTACATCCAATGGCAGAGCTGGGTAAGGAAGCTCATGCTGGAAGAGCATAAGTTGTAGCTGTTCTATGTGTGATGGGTTGGATCACAGAAACCCCCTTGGGAACTGCCAGACTGATGTGCCAAGAATACTTCTGCCCCTGCTTTCCCTGCCAGCTCGGGACCCCAGCACCCTGTCTTGCTGAGCCGGACATGCCCGTCTGCTCCAACACAGACCCAGGGTCTGAATTACTTGCTCCAAAGCTGCAAACTTAACTGAAAGCAACTTACAGAAGTGAGTGTTCCTGTCTTTAACACTCAGATGTCCAACTCCGAATGAGGTTCAAACCCCAAATAAATCCATTTTACCCTATATAAAGCTTATACAGGGTAAACTCATAAATGGTTCGCCCTCTATAACACTGATAGAGATGCACAGCTGTTTGCCCCCCCCCCCAGGTATTAATACATACACTGGGTTAATTAATAAGTAAAGAGTGATTTTATTAAATACAGAAAGTAGGATTTAAGTGGTTCCGAGTAGTAACAGGCAGAACAAAGTGAATTACCAAGTAAAATAAAATACAACACACAAGTCTATGTCTAAGAAACTGAATACAAATAAAATCTCACCCAGTAAGCTTCCTTTTACAAACTAGTCTCCTTCTAGTCTGGTTCCAGCAATCACTCACACCCACTGTAGTTACTGTCCTTTGTTCCAGTTCCTTTCAGGTATCCTTGGGGTGGAGAGGCTCTCTCTTTAGCCAGCTGAAGACAACATGGAGGGGTCTCCCAAGGGTTTAAATAGACTTTCTCTTGTGGGTGGCAACCCCCTTCTCACTCCTATGCAAAGTCTAGCTCCAAGATGGAGTTTTGGAGTCACATGGGCAAGTCACATGTCCATGCATGACTCAGAACTACAGGTAGCAGCCATGGTTCACATGCTACCTTGAATGTCCTCAAGTAGATTTATTACGTGAATTGGAGCATTCCAAGATCCATTGTTCTTTAAGTGCTTCTTGCTTGGGCACTTAACTTTGCAAATTCCTTTCTAAAGAAGCTGACCAAATGCCTTACAAAGCTTACTTACAAATCAAGCAAGTATACAACTAATATTCATAACTTCAAGTACACAAATGATATAGGTGTACAAATAGGATGAATAGATTCAGTAGACCATAACCTTTACGGAGATAAGTTACATGGCACATGTAGCATAAAACATACTCCAATTATGTCATATTCCCATAAAGCATATATCATCACACTGTGGATAAAGGATTTCATTTTCTAGGGATGTCAACCAGGCATCTTTTACAAGCACTTCATTCAAGTGACATACACACATCACTGAAAACTGATAATAGCACCTATTTATCAGGGTTTGTTGTAATTTTCACAATCAGCTGTGTTTTAGGGAACTGTTTCAAGTGGCATTGGGCTGAAATATTGGCTCTACGCAAATTTTCTTTTTTAAAAAATCAAGGTATTTTTAAATCTGTTTTTCTCATTGAGATGAGCAACCGCATAACATACTTATGTGTTTGTATTTTTTCCTCTGTCCTGCAACCAAGGGCTTAATAGGGAAACACAGTCTTTTATAAGCAACTAATACCAAATATGAAATAATGTTTTATATTACATATTTGTGAAAATTGCTTTTTAAAACTACTTTTCATTACTTTTTTACCTACTATTGGCACCAAAGTTTACTAGAGCTGAAAGAGATTGGAGGGGAAAAAATTCTCTGTTTCCCTTTATTGACTGTGGATTTGACAGCACTTTGAACTCCATCATTTCACATTCTCCTGTGTAGTCAATTTCCTCTGTTGTTTGTGTGTGGGTGTGGGTGTCCTCACAAAGTAAGGGAAAGGGATGGGGAAGTGATTTTTTTTAAAAACAGAAAATATTGCCAAATTACAAAAATTGGCAGTGAAACTCAGGGGCAGGCGTAATATAAGAAACTACTTCAACTCCTTTTTTGTAAATGACTAGATTTCAAGTAGACCGTGTCCCTTTAGCTCTAAGTTTATCTCTTTATGCAAATTTAAGTTTTTAAAGAGTGGTTGGTGCTTCATGGAAGATGTAGAAAAATAATCAATTTAAAACAGTTCTGTCTCTCACATATTTCTGTCCCCTCCACCCTGCAACTGATCGCTTTTATAAAGGGCATTTTAGTGAATATGAGATCTTTCCTAAGAGTTTTTCCCGCTCCTGCTGCTTACTCCCCACCTGAAGTGATAGTGCTTTGTGTATGACATTGTAATTGTTTCCATAGCAACCTGTTGTTACAAAACATTCCTGCTGTATCTACAAGACTCTTGTAAATAAGATATTATGTCTTACAAGGTACACTTTTAATAATTCAATAAAATAGACTATAGTAACTCTGAAAGAGCTGTTAGAGCTGTGTTAGATTGAGAATTCTTGGTTAGTGACATGCACTCCCCCAGCTCACTTTAACAAAAAGAAAAGCTGCTACTCAGTCAGCAACTTTTAAAATAAGGTCTTAATTAGTTTTAAAAAATAATTTCCTCTAAAACAATCTTTCTACTCACTGTAATTCATAACCTATACTCGGGGCCCCAGGTGCTATGTGGCCTAGTGGGATGCTGGGGCAAGCACCCCTCAATTCAGTGCCAATATTAATTTATTCCCTTTCCGTGAAATACCCTTCATTCCACTTCCCACCCCCTGCAAAAATACTTCCCTTGCTCTTTGTATCTATCAATCTCTCCATTAATATTTTGTAAGTAAATATTTTGTGCCACCAACACCTTTCTTGAATTAAAAGTTAGTAATTAAAATAAGACCATAAATACTAATTTATTACATGAGCTGTAAAGAATCCAGTACAGTTTACTGTGCCAAATAACATCACAGTCCTGTAACCAGATCTGCCAGCATGGATTCCTGCAGAGTTCCCTGAAGTACATGGGCACTATGTCTGTGCTAACAGATTCTACTGCAGAATTAGGCCTGTCCAGGAAAGAGATGTATATTTAGTGACCTATAGCGCACAGAACCAGGAGTAAGAGTTTCTGAGTTCTAATCCTTGACTTGCTCTATAGTTGGGCAAGTTAGCTATCTGTTTATCTCAGTCCTTATCCACATCTCTATTTCCCCATCTGTAACATGATAGAAATTATAATTACATATTTGACAATATTGCACATAGTGAATTATTGGAAAAATAGTCCACAATTTTATCTTCAGCCCACTACACTTTCATCGATGCAAATGTGGTGCTTTAAAACAAGAACACAGAAATGAAGCCAACCCTGCAAACTACTATTTCACTTCTATACAGAAAAATAAAAAGTAATGGAAGAAAAATCTTCAACTTGTTTTTCAGGGAAGACAAGTCGTTTTCCACCAATGATGCATCATCAGATGTCCCCTGATGGCAGGTCTTCTGGTGCCCATTTTCCAAGGTCTCACCTGGCAGAGGCAGTTGCCAAGGCCAAGGGTGGTGGAGGTGGTGGAGGAGGAGGTGGCAGTGGGAGAGGTCTCGTGGGGCAGATCATACCCATTTATGGATTTGGAATACTTTTATACATACTGTACATTCTGTATAAGGTAAGAATAAACATCTGTTTTTAAGACACTGATGCATGTGTGAAATCTCCTAAAAAGTCTAACTTTGGGCTTGTTTTAAAAAATTATTTAGACAAAAATATTTTTAGTTCAACCCAGCTCAGAAGAGGATACAAATTAGTGAGTCAGCAATTTAGGGGACAGTGACAAATGGGCATATTCCATATGATAGCTTTCACGATAGCAAACACAGTAATTAAGGATGTGCCTATATTAGAGACGCGGGTGTAATATCCATCTTGTGTAGATGTACCCACGCTAGCTTGCTAAATATAGCAGTGGGGACGCGACAGTGCGGCCCTAGCTGCTGCAGTGTAGATGTACCCTTAGGTTGCAGCAAAGGTCTTCCTATAATTTAGGTCCCACTATTTTCTGGGTTCATTACAATTCTTGTTTCTCCACAAAGTCTGAGAGACATAGTTAACTCTATTTTAACTATTTAAGGAAAACATCATTAGCTGGTGTAAATCATTGGAGTTGCATTAACTTCACTAAAAAGCAACAGAGAGTCCTGTGGCACCTTTAAGACTAACAGATGTATTGGAGCATAAGCTTTCGTGGCTGAATACCCACTTCGTCAGACGCATGTAATGGAAATTTCCAGAGGCAGGTATAAATATGCAGGCAAGAATCAGTCTGGAGATAACGAGGTTAGTTCAATCAGGGAGGGTGAGGTCCTCTGCTAGCAGTTGAGGTGTGAACACCAAGGGAGGAGAAACTACTTTTGTAGTTGGCTAGCCATTCACAGTCTTTGTTTAATCCTGATCTGATGATGTCAAATTTGCAAATGAATTGAAGCTCAGCAGTTTCTCTTTGGAGTCTGGTCCTGAAGTTTTTTTGCTGTAAGATGGCTACCTTTACATCTGCTATTGTGTGGCCAGGGAGGTTGAAGTGTTCTCCTACAGGTTTTTGTATATTGCCATTCCTGATATCTGACTTGTGTCCATTTATCCTTTTACTTAGTGACTGTCCAGTTTGGCCAATGTACATAGCAGAAGGGCATTGCTGGCACATGATGGCATATATAACATTGGTGGACCTTCAGGTGAATGAACCGGTGATGTTGTAGCTGATCTGGTTAGGTCCTGTGATGGTGTTGCTGATGTAGATATGTGGACAGAGTTGGCATTGTGGTTTGTTGCATGGATTGGTTCCTGAGTTAGAGTTGTTATGGTGCGATGTGTGGTTGCTGGTGAGAATATGCTTAAGGTTGGCGGGTTGTCTGTGGGCGAGGACAGGCCTGCCTCCCAAGGTCTGTGAAAGCGAGGGATCATTGTCCAGGATGGGTTGTAGATCACTGATGATGCGTTGGAGAGGTTTAAGCTGAGGACTGTAGGTGATAGCCAGTGGAGTTCAGTTGGTTTCTTTCTTGGGCTTGTCTTGTAGCAGGAGGCTTCTGGGTACACTTCTGGCTCTGTTGATTTGTTTCCTTATTTCCTTGTGCGGATATCGTAGTTTTGAGAATGCTTGTTGAAGATCTTGTGGGTATTGGTCTCTGTCTGAAAGGTTGGAGCAGATGCGGTTGGACCTCAGCGCTTGGCTGTAGACGATGGATCGTGGGGTGTGTCCGGGGTGGAAGCTGGAGGCATGAAGGTAGGCATAGCGGTCGGTGGGTTTTCGGTATAGGACCTAACCAGATCAGCTACAACATCACCGGTTCATTCATTGACACCATCAGCTCAGGATTAAACAAAGACTGTGAATGGCTAGCCAACTACAAAAGTAGTTTCTCCTCCCTTGGTGTTCACACCTCAACTGCTAGCAGAGGACTCACCCTCCCTGATTGAACTAACCTTGTTATCTCCAGACTGATTCTTGCCTGCATATTTATACCCGCCTCTGGAAATTTCCATTACATACGTCTGACGAAGTGGGTATTCACCCACGAAAGCTTATGCTCCAATACATCTGTTAGTCTTAAAGGTGCCACAGAATTCTCTGTTGCTTTTTACAGATCCAGACTAACATGCCTACCCCTCTGATAATTAACTTCACTGGCATTCTCCTAGCTGAGGATCTGTCCCAAAGATAATTTTTTTTTAAAATCACAGATTAAACACTTCTCAGATAGCTTGAACTTTTTATGGATACTTGTTACTCAGAAATGCCTAATATTTACTTTAATGGAAAATGGAGGTTTATACTACATGTTCATGCAGGGGGTGTAAAGTGTGCCGTGTATGGGCTACCTGCATCACAGGTTACAGCATGGGGGAGGGAGAGCAGCCTCTGCAGGACTGTTACATCCTTTTCCTCCCAGATTGCCAGGGAGCAGATGAGCTGAAATGGACATTGCCTTAATTCCAGTGACACGATGTGTCAGCCTGCAAAGGGGAGAAACTAATCTCTGCTGCATAAGGAGCTTGGGGAGATTCCTTCTCCCCGCAGAACAAGGGGTGAACCAGGCATTGACCGGCAACTTGGAACAATTGGTAGTCTCTGCCCAGGAGAGTCCCAGAATAAGCAGGGCAGAAGTGTTCCTGCAGGCCAGGAAAGAGGCATATTGACTGGGCTGGTTAAGCACAGTTAGCAGCATCCAACCTTTATAAAGATGAAAGGGCGTGACTAAAGAGCATATTGCTTTTTGGTAGACCCTGATGACATCTGTGTTGCTGTCACAGTGTTAGTGCAAAGCCAGAAAAGTACATAAATGCCAGAAAACTTTTGCCAAAGAAAGAGAGGCAAATAGGTTGGACTTAATTCCCCCCCAGTATTTTTAAAGACCAGTCTTTGCCCAAACAAAACCCCTTTTAGTAGTGGGTCTCTGTGTACAGATGGATTATAGGATTGGGGCCTTTAGAGTAATGTACGCAGTTTTTAAATGTAAATGTGATATTTTTCAGTTAATCCTTATTTTTGGTTAAAAAAATCGCCAGTTATAAATACGTCATAGCAGTTTTTGGTTAGCTAGGTTTCCATAGTTTCTTTCATGATCACTGTCTGTTTTTTCCTCTGGTGGTATTTTCTGTGATTAGTTTCTAGCATAATTTTAGCTTTCTCTCTTTTTCTTGGTGTGATGCTTGTGGGGCTTCTGTACTTCTTTTGCTGTAAATTCCTATAATAGTAATTTTTTTCCACTTTCAGCTCTCGTCCAAGGGAAAAACCACTACAGTGGAGAGGAAATCTCCTTCTCCTATACCTGGAAACATGAATAGGAAAATCAGTAAGTATTATTTCCCAGGTGATTAGAAATTACCCACATAACCATACAGTTGGACAGTGTCTTTGTCTTCTGGATACATTGTAAATCTGCTGTTCCATGTAAAGTTGATGTTAGATAGTAGTTTCTAACAAGTTGTTTCCCTGAATTTGTTCTGGAACCTTCAATGCCAAATAGGAAAATAGAGCAGCAAGCATTATCTTCTAGGTTGCGGTGGAATAGAGGAGATGATGTAAAGCAAATTACTGCTCCATCACTTTCTAAGTGAATGTTTAAAATCAAAACGTTTAAAGGATTGACATGTTTACAATAAAAGGTGAAATGTGCAATGAGTGGGAGCAACACAACATAGTACAAGAAGTGTCTGTTCTCTTTTCTTTGTTCTGCTTGAATAAACAATTTAGTGAGGGTTATAGCTTAATATCACGGTGTTTTAAAAAAAAATTTTTTTTAACCAGTGCTCATTAGTAGTATAAAGAACACTCCACCTACAAATTCTAAAAGCTGAGAAGTAAACTTCTCACAGCTAAATGCCTTTTCCTAATGTCTATGTTCTGGGCAGTTACCAGGCTGTCTGTTACATTCTCTTCCCATTGGCATACCATTTAAATTGCTGAAACATTTGATATGTGTAGGTAAAGGAAGCAGCCAGCTTCCCCCCTCCACCCAGCTGTTACTGTTTCTTTTTCCCCAAGTTGTATGGTCACAATACCGATGAAATAACAAATCTGCCTATTTCTAAATATACACGTTTGTTGGATAATTTAATACATTAGCTTTAAAGCTCAGGTGAGCAGTTGTTTGTAATAACATTTAAATGTATTTTATTTAGTTGGCTAAATTCTCATAGAAAACACAAATACTTGATAGGGTATTAAAAAGACAATGTTATCACAGGGTTCAGGTGATATTGTTGTAATAATCATGACATAAATGTACATCATGATGTTTTATAGAATCATAGAAATTAGGGATAAATAATATCTGTTGACTCTGTTTTCTACCATCTTTATTCCGGCCCCACCTCTTCCCCTGAGCCCCCCCCCCCACACTTTTGCTCCTCTTCCGTCCCCCACCACCCACGGGTTGGGAGGGACTCACCTGCGGAACCGGGGCTGGGAGCTGCAGCCACCCAACACAGGTGGGAGGTGACCCCAGCTGAGTAGGGGCTGGCGCAGATGATGACCTGGCACCTCCCCGCCTCCCCCGCCCTCAGTAACTGGACTTTAGTTGTCCAGTCAGTAGTACTGGCTGGACACTGTCAGGTCCCCTTTGGTCGAAAACCAGGCACCCTATTAAAGAATCTATCACTAGTCAGAGGGGAGGCAGCATAGTGGATAGATCATTGGACCTGAATCCTTGTTCTACCATTAACCTGCTCTGTGACCTTGGGATCTCACTTTACCTGTCTCTGCCTTTGTTCATCTTCCCACCCTGTGTCTACTTGTCTATTTAGGCCTCAATCGTACAAAAGCTTGAAAACTCACAGTGCATAAAATTAAGCAGATGCTTTGTGGAATCAGGGTCTTTGCAGAATTTGGGCCCTGACTGTAAGCACTTTGAAGAAGGGACAGATTCTCATTACATGTTTGTGCAGTATATAGTACAAGGGACCCAATCTTGGTTGTGGCCTCTAGGTGTTACAATAATACATATAATAAATGGAGAGACTGCTTCCTTCTTGCTGCCTGAGAGCATATGTGCCACACGTGCCAATCAACAGCGTTAGTTTGCTAGTGCACTGGGGTTGTGGGGGGAAGAAGAGGAAGTTCAGAGACAGCAAGTTGCTTCGCATGCAGGGCTGTACCGTACAGGCACGATTAATTTCTGTATCTGGAACCTGAATGTTTCCTCCCCTCCATCACTCCATTCTCTTATGGGCACTAGGGAAGTGTATGCTGCACTAGCAGCTCCACCATCCTTAGAAGGGGTCCAGCCTTCACCTTTGATGGGTTAGTAATGCTAGCCAGGAGGTTGGAGCCATGGCTATATCCCCCACCCAGATTGTGGCTGGCTCATGTGCATAGGTGCAAGTTCCTTGAGCTGTCTCCCTATATCCTTGCACATCATGAAGAGCCAGACATTATCTGACAGCAGAAAATATATTAACTTGAGTGGCTTTGAATCTTTATTCACAGGAATTTAAGAGGTACATTCCATGAGAACTGTTGATTTTACAATAGGGCAGCATATCACTAAATTTCCTCTAGAGCATCAGATTAGGTGGCTTTTTTCTGTCAGATCATTTCAATCTGCATATCAAGTGGTTGCTTGTTAGCCATTCTGAGAAGTGCTTTCTGTGCATCTCTGTGCCTTTGGGAACCTCTCTGCACTCCTTTTGTTATGCCTGGAGAAGTGAAAGCGAATGTTTCCAATAATTCTATGGAGACTGAACTTTCATCTGCTCTTGTTAGATCCCTCAGAACCAGTTTTGTCTTAATACTGTGTTTGCTGAGACAACCAGTCTGTAATACTACTAGAGGAATACGTTTTCAGAGCTGCTAGTGATTGTGTTTGTTTTTCAGCTGACTATGAGCTCACGCAACTACAAGAAAAGCTGAGAGAGACTGAGGAGGCTATGGAAAAATTAATCAATAGAGTAGGACCTAATTGTGACAGGTATGTTTTATATTACAGGAATTTAAAGAAGAACTCCTTTCGGTATAGGGTAGATAAATTAAACTTTCTCTTGGAAGAAAATCTTCTTTTTATCAAAATGTAAATCTCTTGTATATGTTAAAATAGTAATTATGTTTCTACTTCATAATGTTGACAATATTTTGCTCTATTTTTTTCACATTTTTCTTTTCACATTCTATATTCAATTATTTTTTGCAATGTCAGTTTCCTTAAGGGGAACACCCGGGCCCCATTGTACTATGTAATTTGGAAGATAAAGACAGATACGTCTAAACTGAACATGAAAATGTCTTAGGCCCAAAAGCAAAGCAAAGCAAAAAAAGCCAATGAGTTTGCCCAAGACGACTACTTCATTTTCTGTTAGCTTCTAGTGTTCTGGATCTTTTTGTAAAACAGTAATATGGTTATCCTTTACATAGATGCCTTTTTGAATCTCTGTAAAATGTTTCCTTAGAGGCAAGGCTGCATATTAATCTGCTCCAGTAAACAATTTCCACCAGTTTAACTTGCAAACCCTCTTGGTTAGTAAATATGAAAAAAGAAAATTTGCTAAATTTGTATTTTTAAATTTGTTTTTTCTTTGATAATTTGCTCACTAATATTTGGTGTAAAACTTATTAGCATATACACTGTTTAAAATTATTTTGAAATAATGATTGCATATTCTTCCATAAAAAGCTGAATTATTAAAAAATACTCCAAGAAATATGCTTTGTATTTGGCTGTAATATGAAAGTTGAATACAGCGAGATTTTGTTACACATTTTACAAAATTACAAAATAAATGGTATGGGCCATTTTTAATCTGCTCCCATTTCCTTTTGATTTTAAATGTATACTCTTTACATCCAGAATGAAAAACCTTAGCCCTGCTCTAATTTTGTTTTTAATTGTTTATATGTTATTTTTAAGGGCTTGATCCAATGCCCAGTGAATTCAATTGGGGACCAGATTGAGATTTTGAAAACCACCTAAACTGGGGTTTGAAACTGGAATTTTTGTTTGGGCCTTTGTAAAAATAGGGTTGATTTGTAAAATTTGTTTCTGGATTCCAATTTTGATGTCCCCTAGGTCCCATCTGCACAAATCTCTGGGTTGATCAGTAAAGTGCAGTACTTCTTGCAGGTCTGGCTTGATGTGAGTAATTAAACATGGGAGAGGCCTGATTTTTTGGAAGACAGGATTTGGGAGGTAACTAGGTCAGCAGGCTGAAAGTGGAAGGTTTGTGCTAAGATAAGTGAATGGGTCAGTAAACTAGAAGACAGAATTTTTGAGCTAGCTAAGAGAAGAGGGGGGGAGAGGATTTTTTTTATAAGTATTAACGGAGAGGGAGGTAAAGAAAGATCTGGGATGGAAGAGGCACAAGTACAGGGCAATATAACAATGTCTAAACCAAGAAACAGATGACATTAGTTACATACTATAGACTTCTCAATAGACACATCTGATTAAGGGCATCGTGAATCATAAAGCTTTGAAACAATCTCAAAATTCTCAGTCTTCTCTTTTGAACAAATGTAATCCTTTCCCAGTTTGTGAATTTAGTCATGCTGTTATTATTTATTATAGCATCCAGTTAGGATCGGGGTTTTCTTAACTTTTAGTTTATTTGCTGGTTTCCATTTCTTAGCATAGACCTCCTGGCCACTGCAAAATCTCCCTGCAGGAACTACTCATCTAGATTGCTCAGACCTTTGCTGAGATTCTGATGACGGAAAACAAAGATTTCTGGGTGTGTAGGGCTATTATCTCTGTTGTTCTTCCAGGCTCTTACTAGAATGTTTTAATATGGGGAGATGGCTGCAATATATGCAAATCTTTCCATACACATTCCCACAAATATCTAAACCATATGCCATATTCCTGTTTTCATCATTCTGTTTAATGTACAGTATATCTTGAAATATTTTTTTGCTAAATTTCTATTCAAGAGATGTTTTATTCATAAAGTTTCTATTCAAGAGATGTTATTTGATATCTAAATGACCAGCACATGTTAATCCACAAAAATACTACACAAGTGTCCTTGAATCTATCTTCAATTCTCAGAAAGGACAGTTTAAAACACTCATTAACTCACCCTGTTGTGCCTTACCAAGAGGTTTAGCAGCACATGCAGTATATTGCACAAGAACTTAAAGTGCAGTTTAACTCTGAAAAGTGATTTTCAGGTCAAATTTGCTCAGGTTACAATTAAAAAAGGTTTTTCTAAGTGCTCATCCCACAAACTCAGCCTGGGATCTGAATGTCAAGCTAGGGTCTTTCAGGCTACCGCATCATAACCAGCAGGAAAGGTTCTATAGGTCAAATGCTGCCCCCAGTCACACCTGTGCAACCCCAGTGGCCTCATGTTATATCCCCCAAACCTATTGGTTTCAGTGGGATTGTACAAGTGTAACTGGGGAAAATTTGCATACATTGAACTGGTGGCCCTACAATTGGAACTAAGGCCTGGTCTACACTACGGGTTTAGGTCGACTTTAGCAGCGTTAAATCGAATTAAGCCTGGACACGTCCACACGACGAAGCCCTTTCTTTCGACTTAAAGGGTCCTTTAAACCGGTTTCTTTACACCACCTCCGACGAGGGGATTAGCGATAAAACCGGCCTTTGCGGGTCGGAATTGGGGTAGTGTGGATGGAATTCGACGTTATTGGCCTCCGGGAGCTATCCCACAGTGCTTCATTGTGACCGCTCTGGACAGCACTCTCAACTCAGATGCACTGACCAGGTAGACAGGAAAAGCCCCGCAAAGGTTTGAATTTCATTTCCTGTTTGCTCAGCGTGGAGAGCACAGGTGACCACGCAGAGCTCATCAGCACAGGTAACCGTGATGGAGTCCCAGGATCGCAAAAGAGCTCCAGCATGGACCGAACGGGAGGTACGGGATCTGCTCGCCATATGGGGAGATGAAGCAGTGATAGCTGAACTCCGTAGCAGTAAAAGAAATGGCAAAGTATTAGAAAAGATCTCCAAGGACATGAAGGACCGAGGCCATAACAGGGACACACAGCAGTGCCGCGTGAAAATTAAGGAGCTACGGCAAGCTTACCGCAAAGCCAGAGAAGCAAACGGAAGGTCCGGGGCAGAGCCGCAAACTTGCCGCTTCAACGCGGAGCTGCATGCGATCCTAGGGGGTGCAGCCACCACTACCCCAACCGTGTGCTATGACTCTCTCACTGGAGAAACACACAGGGAAGACGGTTCGGGGAACGAGGAAGATGAGGATGGAGGTACTGTAGGTAGCTCACAGCAGCAAGGAAGCGGAGAAACCGGTTTCCCCAACAGCCAGGATATGTTTGTGACCCTGGACCTGGAACCAGTAACCCCCGAACTCACCCAAGACCCTCAGGGCACACAGGAGACCTCTGGTGAGTGTACCTTTGTAAATATTTGTAAACATTACACATGGTTTAAAAGCAAGCGTGTTTAATGATTAATTTGCCCTGGCAATCGCGGCCAGTACATCTACTGGAAAAGTCTGTTAACGTGTATGGGGATGGAGCGGAAATCCTCCAGGGACATCTCCAGAAAGCTCTCCTTTATGTACTCCCAAAGCGTTTGCAAAAGGTTTCTGGGGAGGGCTGCCTTATCCCGTCCGCCATGGTAGGACACTTTACCACGCCAGGCCAGTAGCACGAAGTCTGGAATCATTGCATAACAAAGCATGGCAGCGTATGGTTTGCTGGCATGCAGACAATATCCATTCCTTATCTCTCTTTGTTATCCTCAGGAGAGTGATATCATTCACGGTCACCTGGTTGAAATGGGGTGATTTTATTAAGGGTACATTCAGAGGCGCCCGTTCCTGCTCTTCTGAACAGAAATGTTCCCCGCTGTTAACCACGCGGTGGAGGGGAGGGGTGAAGTGATCATCCCAGAGAATCGCGTGTGTGTGTGTGTGGGGGGGGGGTGGTTTACTTGTGTTTGTGCCGCATGTTAACCGGGAAACCGCAGCCCCTCCTTTTACATTGAAAACCCATTTTAAATGGACAACCCAATTCATCCTTGATATGGGAAATGCGCTGCTGTTTGCAACCTTTCCCGCATGTTAAGAAGGTTAAAAAAGCCAAAACACTGTGGCCTACCATGGCTGCCTGCAAGCCGAAATATGCGACCTTGTAATGAAAGAGTGTACCCATTGTTCTCTAAAATGTGTCTTTTTTAACCACCTCTCCCTTCTCCTCCACCAGCTGCAAATGTTTCTCCTTCGCAGAGGCTAGTGAACATTAGAAAGAGAAAACGTAGGACGAAGGACGATATGTTCACGGAGCTGCAGATGTCCTCCCACGCTGATAGAGCACAGCAGAATGCGTGGAGGCAGTCAATGTCGGAGATGAGAAAAGCACAATATGAACGAGAGGAGAGGTGGCGGGCTGAATGGCGGGATGAAAAGAGCAAGTGGCGGGCTGAAGACGATAGGTGGCGTCAGCTTGCAGACAGACGGCAAGAGTCAATGCTCCGTCTGCTGGAGCATCAAACTGATATGCTCGAGCGTATGGTTGAGCTGCAGGAAAGGCAGCAGGAGCAGAGACCGCCGCTACAGCCCCTGTGTAACCAACAGCCCTCCTCCCCAAGTTCCATAGCCTCCTCACCAAGACGCCCAAGAACACGGTGGGGGGGCCTCCGTCCACCCAGTCACTCCACCCCAGATGATCGCCCAAGCATCAGAAGGCTGGCCTTCAATAAGAGTTAAAGTTTTAAAATGCAGTGTGTCCTTTTCCATCCCTCCTCCCCCACGCATCCCAGGCTACCTTGGCAATTATCCCCCTACTTCTGTGAGGAACTAATAAAGAATGCATGAATGTGAAAAAACAATGACTTTATTGCCTCTGCAAGCGGTGCTCGAATTGGGGAGGGGAGGGTGGGGTGGGGTGGTTGGTTTACAGGGAAGTAGAGTGAACCGGGTCGGGGGGGGGGGGAGGTTTGGAGGGTTCATCAAGGAGAAACAAACAGAAGTTTCACACAGTAGCCTGGCCAGTCACAAAACTCGTTTTCAAAGCTTCTCTGATGCGCACCGCGCCCTGTTGTGCTCCTCTAACCGCCCTGGTGTCTGGCTGCGCGTAATCAGCGGCCAGGCGAGTTGCCTCAACCTCCCACCCCGCCATAAATGTCTCCCCCTTACTCTCACAGATATTGTGGAGCGCACAGGAAGCAGCAATAACAATGGGGATATTCTTTTTGCTGAGGTCTGAGTGAGTCAGTAAGCTGCGCCAGCGCGCTTTTAAACGGCCAAATGCACATTCCACCACCATTCGGCACTTGCTCAGCCTGTAGTTGAACAGGTCCTGACTCCTGTCCAGGCTGCCTGTGTACGGCTTCATGAGCCATGGCATTAAGGGGTAGGCTGGGTCCCCAAGGATCACGATAGGCATTTCAACATCCCCAACGGTTACTTTCTGGTCCGGGAAGAAAGTCCCTTCCTCCAGCTTTCGAAACAGAGCAGAGTTCCTGAAGACGCGAGCATCATGTACCTTTCCCGGCCATCCCACGTTGATGTTGGTGAAACGTCCCTTGTGATCCACCAGGGCTTGCAGCAGCATTGAAAAGTACCCTTTGCGGTTTACGTAGTCGGTGGCTTGGTGCTCCGGTGACAAGATAGGGATATGGGTTCCATCTATGGCCCCGCCACAGTTTGGGAATCCCATTTCAGCAAAACCATCCACTATTGACTGCACGTTGCCCAGAGTCACTACCCTTGATATCACCAGGTCTTTCATTGCCCTGGCAAATTGGATCACAGCAGCCCCCACCGTAGATTTGCCCACTCCAAATTGTTTCCCGACTGACCGGTAGCTGTCTGGCGTTGCAAGCTTCCACAGGGCTATCGCCACTCGCTTCTCAACTGTGAGGGCTACTCTCATCTTGGTATTCTGGCGTTTCAGGGCAGGGGAAAGCAAGTCACAAAGTTCCATGAAAGTGCCCTTACGCATGCGAAAGTTTTGCAGCCACTGGGAATTGTCCCAGACCTGCAACACGATGTGGTCCCACCAGTCTGTGCTTGTTTCCCGGGCCCAGAATCGGCGTTCCACGGCATGAACCTGCTCCCGTGACACCATGATTTGCACATTGCTGGGGCCTGTGCCTTGTGAGAGGTCTATGTCCATGTCAATTTCCTCATCACTCTCTTCGCCGCGCTGCAATCGCCTCCTCGGGTGGTCCGGGTTTCGCCTTGGCATGTCCTGGCTCTGCATATACTCCAGGACAATGCGCTTGGTGTTCATAGTGCTCATAATTGCCGCGGTGATCTGAGCGGGCTCCATGATCCCAGTGCTAGCTATGGCGCCTGGTCAGAAAAAAGGCGCGAAACTAGTATCTGATGGACCAGGAGAAGGAGGGAGGGCCGAGTGACGACATGGCGTACAGGTACAGGATCAGGGAATTAAAATCAAGAAAGGTGGCTGTGCATCAGGGAGAAACACAAACAACTGTCACACAGAATGGTCCCCCCAAAGATTAAACTGAAAACCCTGGGCTTAGCAGGCCGTTGATTTCACGGAGGAAGGGGAAGCAAATGAATACAGAACAAATCTATTTTTTACATCTTAAGCTGGCAGCCGACGGTGCAGCATGAGTGATAGCCTCTCCAGTATGATGATGACGGATACCAATCATAATATACCATCGTCTGCCAAAAGGCAAGGGGCTGCTGCTGTGTAGCAATGCAGCCCCACGTCTGCCAGCCCCACGTCCGCCAGCACCCAGCATCGCCCTCGGCCTCTTCTGGGTGCTTAGCAGACAATACTGGGCAATTGGCAGAAAATAGTGTACTACGACTGGTAGCCATCATCATCGAAACAGTAGCATGTCTGCCCAGGTGGCCATGATTGACAGCCACTCCAGTACGACGACGATGGGTACCAGTCATAATATACCATCACCTGCCAAAGGGCAAGGGGCTGGTGCAATGCAGCCCTACGGCTGCCAGCCCCACGGCTATCACTCATGCTACACCGTCTACCGCCAAAAGGCAGTTAGCAGCTGCTGCTGTGTAGCAATGCAGTCCCACGTCTGCCGGCACCCAGAGGACATATGGTGACGGTGAGCTCAGCTGAGCTGAGCGGGCTCCATGCTTGCCGTGGTATGTTGTCTGCACAGGTAACCCAGGTAAAAAGGCACGAATCTATTGTCTGCCGTTGCTGTGACGGGGGGGGAGGGGCCTGACGACATGTACCCAGAACCGCCCGCGACACTGTTTTTGTATCATCCGGGCATTGGGATCTCAACCCAGAATTGCAAGGGGCGGCGGAGACTGCGGGAACTGTGGGATAGCTACCCATAGTGCAATGCTCCGGAAGTCGACGCTAGCCTCGTACTGTGGACACGGTCCGCCGACTAGAGCACCTAGAGCATTTTATGTGGGGACACACACAATCGGCTGTATACAACCGATTTCAATAAAACCGGCTTCTATAAATTCGAACTAATTTCGTAGTGTAGACATACCCTTAGTTAAAAATTCTGTTGATGCAAAGGATCCATCTGTCTTTCCTAAAGCAGTGTGGCTGTGCAGGAACGAGTCAAGCAAACAGTAAAAATCTTCCTTTTACACTGAAGTAAAAAGGTCCGACTGACACACGGAGCAGCTATGTAGGATAAGAAACTGCATTTGCTAGTTACTTTTCATAGTGGAACTGCATTTTCATTTGACATAGTTTTGCAGTTTAAATTTGCTTTAGTCTTAGATAGTTTTGTTTCTTCTTTTGTTTAATTATAGTTAGCAAAGAGAATGTAAAAAATGGTATGTTGTCATTCAGCATATCTGCTCCAATGGGCTTGCTTTTCAGACCTGGATGTCTGACTCTAACAACTAGTGGCTCCACTCAGGTGGGCCCTAAGATGCCCAAATATCTATTTGATACACCCATATGCTAAGTGATGGCTTGAGTTTCCCTAACACTCTCATTTTGGAACCCAGCTTTCAAACTTAGGCCTCAGAGCGCTGGGGAGCCTATCTGTTTATTGACAAGAACCATCTAATTTTTTCTCAACAGTGCAGAGTCAATGCAACTAAAGAGCTGGATTTTATTCTGGCTTGTGCATCAATGAAATTGTCAGCTAATGTTCAGCTGCAAAAATCTTTATTTCTGATGATTAGGTAGGAGGTAGAAATGACCCAACTTCATTGTAAGGTACAAAGTCACATTTACAGAGATGGCAATTAGAAAAACCATCTTTTTACCACAAACTGAACAAATGTGCAGTGGAAATTGAGAGGGAATAAATATAGAACTCCATGGAGCCATTTTTACAATCTCTCTTCTGCCTATAGCTGTGTTTTAATGGTGCTATTTTAAGAGGATGAAGGCCAAGAGCTCCAAATTGAAGTGTATAAGACACCAAGTTAGATTACGGATTTTCATAGCAATCATGATAGCTCCTTAGGAACTGTTATGATCTCAGTGTAAGTATATAAAAACATTGCTGTACCTGCCAGTGAGTATTTTGGGATTCCACAATGCAGCATGTGCTTCGTTGACATGATAAATTGTAATAGCTCTTTTGGAGCTACAAGCATGCACAGCAAGAACGAACACCTGCCGGTCTCTGAAATGATCATTTCTGCCAGTGCAAACTGTCTGCCGCCTCCTCTTATGCAGTATCCAGGCATTCAGTGTCTCCTATGTGAAAGTCTCCCTGTATAGAAGACCACCACATAGCTTATGCAGAATTTAAGTTTCTTTTAAGTCCTAGTTTGAGGGCTTTGGTGGGATGTAAATAGTGCATAAGGACTTGTGCTGCCCCTCTGCATCGTGGTGAATTTCACTGTTTGAGCAAGACACTTAAAGCCACACTGTAGAACCTTACTCAGGAGTTTCAAATATAAGTAGTATAGAGTGCTGAACACCTCTTCATAGACTTTTCCTTGTGCTAGGGCCCTGCCTCAGCACCAGGGCCGGATTACCTTTTGTGGGCCCAGTGCCAAACATATTTGTGGGCCCCCACGGAGGCAGTGGAGCATGACGCAGGGACATCAGTCCCCAGAGCGAGGGGCCAGCTGAGGCAATGGGGAATGGCATGGCACCATTTACAAACCGGCAGTTACCAGACGCACAGTGGCCTGCCCGGCCCTGTGCTGCCAACATGCCCCTTCCCCTTGGGGGTGGGCCCATCCTGCGCCACACTGCCCCGCCGGCCAACACCAGAACACCTCCAATCCCCCGATTCCCAATGGCCAGAGCTCCCCCGCCCCACAAATGCACAGCACCCTGCACAACACCACCCTTGCCCAGCGCCCCCCCCACCCACAGCCCCACCACCAGGGCCATCCTTAGGCTATGCAGTATTATTAAACTGGTGCCCCTATGCCCAACTTGGGGCACAGCCACCACCCCCACCCATGGAGCCCCAGAAGAACCCCCACCCATTGCTGCATATGCAGCAGACGCTGCGGCAGCCTGGGCTCGAAGCCCAGCGGGGAGGGATGAGGCACCAAAGGATACTGAGCCTCATGGTGGAGGAGAGTCACAGTTCCCCACAGAGACCCCTGTACCCTCTTCCTCACGCAGAGTGTGCCGCGCTGGTGCGGCCCCTGCCTAAGGATACTGCAGCGTGCGCCGGGTGTGCAGGAGCCAACCCGCTCTTATTTGCTGTCCCAGTGGTGCCCCAAATTTTCGGGTGCCCTACGCAGCTGCGTATGCTACATATGCCTAAGGATGGCCCTGCCCACCACAACTGCCCAGCACCCACCACCGAACTTCCATTCCCTAGTGCCCCACCCACACAGATCTTCCCCACCACCTCACAGCCCAGCATCCCCCAGAGACACACTCCCCACCCCGTGCCTCCTGGCCGCACTCACCGGCCCTGCTGGGAAGTGACTGTGTCTGCCAGGCTGAGCCAGCAGCGCAGCCAGAGCTGGTCCCGGGGCAGGGAATTGCTCTGGTCACTTGGGAGTGGTGCAGTCAGCCCAGGCACGCTCCCCCCAATACTGTCACGCCCCCCGCCCCCACACCTGGCTGAGATTGACCAGGCTTCTCCACCAGTCACTTCAGCTCTGGGGAGACAAATGGGGCCCCACAGGTGGAAGCAGAGACTGTCCAGAGCTTGAGGTGCATTGGGGTCTGGCCAGGGGATAGAGAGGAGTAGGGAGGTAGGGCCAGGGGGCGGAGAGGGGCCATCGGCCTGAGGATCAAGTGATGGGTGGTGAGTAGCCAGTGGGCTGGCAGGGTCTCGGGACGCAGTGCAAGTGGAGCAGGCCAGGGCCCCTTCTGAGCATGGGCCTGGCTCCATGGAGCCACTGGCACCACTGTAAACCCGGCACTGCTCAGCACAGAGTCACGTAGGCATTCAGTGGCTGGCTGCTGTCTCAAGGTGATATTTCTTCAGTTTATATATTTTTTGTCTCTGGAAAAGGGGGATTGGGCTGGCAGTTCTATTTCATCCACAGCCCAGGGTAGACAACTGACAAAACTCATTTCATATAGTATGATACATTCATCTCAAATACATGTCTTCAAATTCCACAACTGCACACTTCAGATAGTTATCATTTGTGATCTTAGAACCAGACCAATTTTATGGAGCGAATTCCGCCATCAGAGTTCAGTGGAACCCAGAGGTGGAATTTGGCCCTATCTGATTTATAGCATGATGGTGTAGTTTTATCAAACAAGGCTTGTCAAGTCCATAAAGACTTGCCCTTTGGAAGTTCCCTATTGTCTGTCAGACCTGCCCATTGTTGGTTAACAAAACTGGAGCTAATAAAGTTCCAGTTCCATTGCTAAAATCCAAGTAAAAATGAGAAAGTAGCAAGATCATAAAATCCATCAGCTCTGTAAACAGCCTGTTTTCTAGTATCAGAGTGTGTGGAGAATTTCAACTATAGTAGGAATTTGAGTGACGTACAGGTGTCTTCTGCCAGTAAGAGCGTGAACACGAGATGGGGGATGTGTGGTGAGAGTGAAGAAAAAATATAGCCTGTTGTCAAGCATCCATTTGGCCCATATTTGGAAGTTCTCAATTGATGTTCGCAGCTCTCATCTGTCCCAGAGCAGCTATACCAGAGTGGAAGTTGTGTGCAGAGCAAGGAAGCCGCAGAGCGAGCCCTGCATCCCCAATTGTGTGCTGTTTCAGGAGCTCTCCCCCACTCCCCGTTAGGTTTGATATTCATCTTACAGGAATACTTAAAAATAAGATCTTCTGTTACTCACAGGGCCAAATTTTGATCTCCGTCCCTGCGATGCTACCCAGCGGTACCCATGGTTGTGGGGCACCTTGCTCCCATCTGCCCCCATAGCGAGAGGGAGCTCTGTCTCTGCCTGCTAGGGGTCAACTCCCTAACTCTCCCAGTCACAGGCAACACAAGCACTCCCCTCTCAGCCCAGGCAGGCTTGCTGTCCCGTATGCAGGCGAGCATACAGAGTGTGCACATGCCAACCCGAGTCCAGCATCTTGCTGCAGTGGCCAGTCCCTGTTCCACCGGACACTCCCAGAGAAACTGCACACCTCATCTTAACGCACAGCATTTAGATTTGTTTATTGAAAAAGCAAATGTAAGTTTATTTAACAAAGAATAGAGAGTCATATGATAGCAAATAGAAATACTGGGGGGGGAGGAGGGTTATACAGTAGAACCTCAGAGTTATGAACACCTCAGGAATGGGCTGGTCTACACTACGAGTTTAGGTTGAATTTAGCAGTGTTAAATCGAATTAAGCCTGGACACGTTCACACGGCTAAGTCCCTTTTTTCGACTAAAGGGCCCTTTAAATCGGTTTCTTTACTCCACCTCCGACGAGGGGATTAGTGATAAAATCGGCCTTAGCGGGTTGGAATTGGGGTAGTGTGAACAGAATTCGACGTTATTGGCCTCCAGGAGCTATCCCACAGTGCTTCATTGTGACCGCTCTGGACAGCACTCTCAACTCAGATGCACTGACCAGGTAGACAGGAAAAGCCCCTCGAAGGTTTGAATTTCATTTCCTGATTGCCCAGCGTGGAGAGCACAGGTGACCACGCATTGCTCATCAGCTCAGGTAACCATCATGGAGTCCCAGGATCGCAAAAGAGCTCCAGCATGGACAGAAGGGGAGGTACAGGATCTGCTCACCATATGGGGAGATGAATCAGTGCTAGCTGAACTCTGTAGCAGTAAACAAAATGGCAAAATATTAGAAAAGGTCTCAAAGGCCATGAAGGACAGAGGCCATAACAGGGACGCACAGCAGTGCTGCGTGAAAATTAAGGAGCTAAGGCAAGCCTACCACAAAGCCAGAGAGGCAAATGGAAGGTCCGGGGCAGAGCCGCAAACATGCCGCTTCTACGCGGAGCTGCATGCCATGCTAGGGGGTGCAGCCACCACTACCCCAACCGTGTGCTTTGACTCCTTCAATGGAGAAACACACAGGGAAGAGGGTTCGAGGTACGAGGAAGATGAGGATGAAGATAATGTAGATAGCTCACAGCAGCAAGGAAGCGGAGGAACTGGTTTCCCCAACAGCCAGGATATGTTTATCACCCTGGACCTGGAACCAGTAACCCCCAAACTCACCCAAGGCGTGCTCCCAGACCCTGAGGGTACACAGGGGACCTCTGGTGAGTGTACCTTTGTAAATATTACACATGGTTTAAAAGCAAGCGTGTTTAATGATTAATTTGCCCTGGCAATCGCGGCCAGTACAGCTACTGGAAAAGTCTGGGGTTGGAGCGGAAATCCTCCAGGGACATCTCCAGAACGCTCTCCTTTATGTACTCCCAAAGCCTTTGCAAAAGGTTTCTGGGAAGGGCTGCCTTATCCCGTCCGCCATGGTAGGACACTTTACCACGCCAGGCCAGTAGCACGTAGTCTGGAATCATTGCATAACAAAGCATGGCAGCGTATGGTCCCAGTGTTTGCTGGCATGCAGACAACATCCATTCCTTATCGCTCTTTGTTATCCTCAGGCGAGTGATATCATTCACAGTCACCTGGTTGAAATGGGGCGATTTTATTAAGGGGACATTCAGAGGCGCCCGTTCCTGCTCTGCTGAACAGAAATGTTCCCCGCTGTTAGCCACGTGGTGGGGGGGAGGGGTGAAGTGATCATCCCCAAGAATTGGGTGTGGGGGGGAGGGGGGTTAGTTGGGTTTGTGCTGCATGTTAACCCGGAAACCGCAGCCCCGCCTTTTACATTGCAAACCCATTTTAAATGGCCAACCCAACGGGTGCTTGGTATGGGAAATGAGGGCACTGCTGTTTGAAACCATTCCCACATGTTAAGAAGGTTAAAAAAGCCAAAAGACTGTGGCTTACCATGGCTGCCTGCAAGCCGAAATCTGTTGCCTGGCACTGTGTGAGTGATCTCTCACACCAAACCGGCAGGCCCTCAATATAAGAGGAAAAATGCGACCTTGTAACGAAAGCACATGTGCTGTGTAATGTGAACAGCAAAATTTAACAAGAAAGAGTGTACCCATTGTTCTCTAAAATGTGTCTTTTTTAACCACCTCTCCCTTCTCCTCCACTAGCTGCAAATGTTTCTCCTTCACAGAGGCTAGCGAAGATTAGAAGGAGAAAACGGCGGACTCGGGATGATATGTTCTCAGAGCTCCAGATGTCCTCCCACGCTGACAGAGCACAGCAGAATGCGTGGAGGCAGTCAATGTCAGAGTGCAAAAAAGCACAATATGAACGAGAGGAGAGGTGGCGGGCTGAATCGCGGGATGAACAGAGCAAGTGGTGGGCTGAAGATGATAGGTGGTGTCAGCTTGCAGACAGAAGGCAAGAGTCGATGCTCCGGCTGCTGGAACATCAAACTGATATGCTCCAGCGTATGGTTGAGCTGCAGGAAAGGCAGCAGGAGCAGAGACTGCCACAGTTTGGGAATCCCATTGCAGCAAAGCCATCCACTATGGCCTGCATGTTTCCCAGAGTCACTACCCTTGATATCAGCAGGTCTTTGATTGCCCTGGCAGCTTGGATCACAGCAGCCCACACAGTAGATTTGCCCACTCCAAATTGATTCCCGACTGACCGGTAGCTGTCTGGCGTTGCAAGCTTCCACAGGGCTATCGCCACTCGCTTCTCAACTGTGAGGGCTACTCTCATCTTGGTATTCTGGCGCTTCGGGGCAGGGGAAAGCAAGTCACAAAGTTCCATGAAAGTGCCCTTACGCATGCGAAAGTTTTGCAGCCACTGGGAATCGTCCCAGACCTGCAACACGATGTGGTCCCACCAGTCTGTGCTTGTTTCCCGGGCCCAGAATCGGCGTTCCACGGCATGAACCTGCCCCAGTAACACCATGATTTGCACATTGCTGGGGCCTGTGCCTTGTGAGAGGTCTATGTCCATGTCAATTTCCTCATCACTCTCGTCGCCGCGCTGCAATCGCCTCCTTGGCTGGTCCTGGTTTTGCTTTGGCATGTCCTGGCTCTGCATATACTCCAGGACAATGCGCGTGGTGTTCATAGTGCTCATAATTGCCGCGGTGATCTGAGCGGGCTCCATGATCCCAGTGCTATGGCATCTGGTCTGAGAAAAGGCGTGAAACTAGTATCTGACGGACGGAGGGAGGGAGGGGCAAGTGATGACATCGTGTACAGGTATAGGGAATTAAAATCAAGAAAGGTGGCTGTGCATCAGGGAGAAACACAAACAACTGTCACACAGAATGGTCCCCCCAAAGATTGAACTCAAAACTCTGGGTTTAGCAGGCTGTTGATTTCACGGAGGGAGGAGGAAGCAAATGAATACAGAACAAATCTATTTTTTACATCTTAAGCAGGCAGACGACGGTGCAGCATGACTGATAGCCCTCGGCATCTTCTGGGTGCTTGGCAGAAAATACTGGGCGCTTGGCAGAAAATAGCATACTATGACTGATAGCCATCATCGTCATTGGGAAGGCAGTACGACGACGACGGATACCAGTCGTAATATACCATCTTCTACCAAAAGGCAAGGGGCTGCTGCTGTGTAGCAATGCAGCCCCATGTCTGCCAGCTCCATGTCTGCCAGCACCCAGATCGCCGATGAAGGCTACCAGTCATACTGCAGCATCTACTGCCAAAAGGCAATTAGCTGCTGCTGTGTAGCAATGCAGTACCACGTCTGCCGGCACCCAGATGACATATGGTGACGGTGAACTGAGCTCAGCTGAGTGGGCTCCATGCTTGGCGTGGTATGTTGTCTGCAAAGGTAACCCAGGTAAAAAGGCGTGAATCGATTGTCTGCTGTTGCTCTGACGGAGGGGGAGGGGCCTGACGACATGTACCCAGAACCCCCCGCGACACTGTTTTGCATCATTCAGGCATTGGGATCTCAACCCAGAATTCCAATGGGCGGCGGAGACTGCGGAAACTGTGGGATAGCTACCCATAGTGCAACGCTCCGGAAGTCGACGCTAGCCTCGGTACTGTCGATGCGGTCCGCCGACTTAATGAACTTAAAGCACTTTATGTGGGGACACACACAATCAGCTATATACAACCGATTTCTATAAAACCGGCTTCTATAAATTCGATCTAATTTCGTAGTGTAGACATACCCGAATGGAGGTTGTTCGTAACTCTGAAATGTTTACTATCAGAGGGGGTAGCCATGTTAGTCTGGATCTGTAAAAAGTGACAAAGAGTCCTGTGGCACCTTAGGCCTGGTCTACACTAGGCGTTTATGTCGAAGTTAGCGCCGTTACATCGAATTAACCCTGCACCCGTCCACACCGCGAAGCTATTTAGTTCGACATAGAGGTCTCTTAAATTCGACTTCTGTACTCCTCCCCGACGAGGGGAGTAGCGCTAAATTCGACATGGCCATGTCGAATTAGGCTAGGTGTGGATGGAAATCGACGCTAATAGCTCCGGGAGCTATCCCAGAGTGCACCACTCTGTTGACGCTCTGAACAGCAGTCCGAGCTCGGATGCTCTGACCAGCCACACAGGAAAAGCCCCGGGAAAATTTGAATTCCTTTTCCTTTCTGGGCAGTTTGAATCTCATTTCCTGTCTGGACATCGTGGCGAGCTCAGCAGCACTGGCAACGATGCAGAGCTCTCCAGCATAGGTGACCATGCAATCTCAGAATAGAAAGAGGGCCCCAGCATGGATTGATCGGGAAGTCTTGGATCTGATCGCTGTGTGGGGCGATGAGTCCGTGCTTTCCGAGCTACGATCCAAAAGACGGAATGCAAAGATTTACGAGAAGATCTCTAAAGACATGTCAGAGAGAGGATACAGCCGGGATGCAACGCAGTGCCGCGTGAAAATCAAGGAGCTGAGACAAGGCTACCAGAAGACCAAAGAGGCAAACGGACGCTCCGGATCCCATCCCCAGACATCCCGTTTCTACGAGGCACTGCATTCCATCCTAGGTGCGGCCGCCACCACTACCCCACCACTGACCGTGGACTCTGAGGATGGGATATTGTCCACGGCCGGTTCCTCGGACATGTTAGCGGACGGGGAAGATGAGGAAGGAGATGAGGAGGATGAGGCAGTCGACAGCGCTTACAACGCTGATTTCCCCGACAGCCAGGATCTCTTCATCACCCTTACAGAGATCCCCTACCAACCGTCCCCAGCCGTTAACCCGGACACAGAATCTGGGGAAGGATCAGCCAGTAAGTGTTTTAAACATCTAAACATTTATTTTTAACAGAACAGGAATATTAAGAATAACAACAATGGGTTTCTCATGATTAGTTTGCCCTAGGCGCTTAACCTTTCAGTCCTGGGCAGTGCAACTACTGAAAAAAAATCTAACAATGTCCGGTTTAGCATGATTGTTCTGCCCAAGCCGCTCTACTGTTTAGTCCCTGCCAGTGCAGCTACAGTAAAATGCGGTCTATATGTCCGGGGATAGAGCAGAAATCCTCCTGGGACATCTCGAGGAAGCTCTCCTGGAGGTAATTGGAAAGCCGTTGCATCAGGTTCCTGGGGAGAGCGGCCTTATTGGGTCCTCCGTAGTATGAAACGTTTCCGCACCACGAGACAATCAAGTACTCAGGGATCATTGCCCTGCAGAGCAGGGCGGCATACGGCCCTGGTCTTTGGAGGCTTTCTCGAAGCATTCTTTCTTTCTCACTGTCTGAGATCCTCATCAGGGTGATGTCGCTCATGGTGACCTGCTTTGAATTAGGTAGGGGAATGTTAGTGTTGGGACTGCTTGCCCGTTCCTTTACAGAACTGTAACCGCTGGTTTGCAGCCACGCGGTGGAGGCGGGAGAGGGGCAGCATACAGGGATCTTTCCCGGGGACAGCCGCGAGGGGGTGGGACAGGGGCAGAGTTCCTGCTTGCCGGATTGCTGGCAGCAGGGACTGGCATTGCTTTCAATGCGAAAGGAGGCCAGTGCTACTATTAAAGTTTTAAGCTGCCACAAGTCTACGGCTTACCATGTCTGCCTGCTACACAAATTCCGGTGTGCTGCCCTGCTTCTCAGATCTGCAGTGCAAGACCCCAGGCACTGAATGCAAAGGCCGAGAATTCGACCTTGTCCTGAGTGCGCATGTGATAGGTGCTGTGCATGGTCTTGTTCACAGAGAAAGACTATGTTCTTTGTTCACAACTACATTTATCTTTCTGAGGAATTCACTCCCTTTTTCCCATTCCCACAGCCACATCTGCGACTGTCTCACAACCTAGCCTGGCATCACACTCCCAGAGGCTAGCGCAGATTAGGCGTAGGAAGAAGAGGACACGGGAGGACATGTTCTCGGAACTTATGGGCTGCTCCCGAGCCCAGGCAGCACAGCAGACCCAGTGGCGGGAGAACTTGTCCCAAATGCACCAAGCACACATGGAACGGGAGGAGAGGTGGCGGCAGGAAGACCAGCAGGCGACTCAAACGCTGCTTGGACTAATGAGGGAGCAAACGGACACGCTCCGGCGCCTTGTGGATGTTCTGCAGGAACGGAGGCAGGAGGACAGAGCCCCGCTGCAGTCTATCTGTAACCGCCCTCCCCCGCCACCAAGTCCCATACCCCCCTCACCCAAAGTGCAAAGAAGGAGGGGCGGCAGAGTCCATGCAAACTCTCACTCCACCCCTGCAGACAGCTCTAGTAGTAGAAGGCTCTCATTCCCCAAAATTTGACAAGTTCTTTCCTTCCCACCTCACACAAGCCCCTGTCCAAGTTTCACCTCCCAGTTTCATGTGTAGTTGCTAATAAAAAATACGTTTCTCTTAATTACTGTTTCCATCATGTTCTTTTGGGGAAGGGGGGAAAGGGGGTTGGTAATTGGACAGGACAGTCACCTTTAGCAGGGTACATAGGCGGGGGCAGGTCAAGCAGCAGGGCACATACACAGTGCAGTCACTAGTTACCCTGGTCAGTCTGGGAGGTGGTTTTCATGTTCTGTGGTGGGGGGTGGGTTGCTCTGTGACTTTGTGGCGGGGGAGGGCAGTTACAGATCTTATGCGGCGGTCCTTATCCTGGATCACAGAGCCACGCAGCAGGGGATCTGTAACCGTCCTCCCCCTGCCACAAAGTCACATAGCCCCCCCATACACACAGTCACGATCAGGAGGGGTGACAGGCTCCGTTGAAACAACCAGTCCACCACAGCGGAGTCTGTCAATCCTGGAGTTTAGAAGCGTCATTTGCGTCACTACACTACACCCGCTCCCCACCACAGTCTCCGTCCCAGGTTTAAAACATTCCCGCGAAAACAGTAATAAAGAAAACGGTGTTCATTAACAAAGTAGAAGTGATTTTATTTCTAAACGTGTGTTGGAAGGGGGTGAAGGGGGTATGTAACTGGAGAGGATAGTCAACATTAACTGGGTAAAGAAACGGGGGCAGGTTCAGCTTCTCTGTACACAAACTTAAAAGTCACAGGTTACCCTGCTCACTCAGGAACCTAGCTTTCAAAGCCTCCCGGATGCACAGCGCGTCCCGCTGGGCTCTTCTAATCACCCGGCTGTCTGGCTGGGCGTAATCAGAAGCCAGGCTATTTGCCTCAACCTCCCAACCAGCCATAAAGGTCTCCCCCTTGCTCTCACAGAGATTGTGGAGCACACAGCAAGCTGCTATAACAATGGGGATATTGGTTTCGCTGAGATCACAGCGAGTCAGTAAGCTTCTCCATCTCCCCTTGAGACGGCCAAAAGCACACTCCACCACCATTCTGCACTTGCTCAGCCGGTAGTTGAAGAGTTCTTTTTCACTGTCCAGGGCACCAGTATAGGGCTTCATGAGCCAGGGCATCAGCGGGTAGGCTGGGTCCCCGAGGATGACTATAGGCATCTCCACATCCCCAAGAGTTATTTTGTGGTCCGGGAAGTAAGTACCTTCCTGCAGCCGTCTAAACAGACCAGAGTTCCTGAAAACACGAGCGTCATGAACCTTGCCCGGCCATCCGACGTAGATGTTCGTAAAATGTCCCCTGTGGTCCACCAGTGCTTGCAGCACCATGGAAAAGTAGCCCTTTCTGTTAATGTACTGGCTGGCCTGGTGCTCCGGTGCCAGGATAGGGATGTGAGTTCCATCTATGGCCCCACCGCAGTTTGGGAATCCCATCGCTGCAAAGCCATCTATGATCGCCTCCACGTTTCCCAGGGTCACTACCTTTGACAGCAGTACATCAACGATTGCCTTGGCTACTTGCATCACAACAACCCCCACGGTAGATTTGCCCACGCCAAAGTGGTTCGCGACTGATCGGTAGCTGTCTGGCGTTGCAAGCTTCCAGAGGGCTATGGCCACTCGCTTCTGGACAGTCAGGGCTGCTCGCATCCGAGTGTCATTGCGCTTCAGGGCAGGGGACAGCAACTCACAAAGTTCAAGGAAAGTTCCCTTCCGCATGCGAAAGTTTCGCAGCCACTGGGATTCATCCCAGACCTGCAGCACTATGCGGTCCCACCACTCAGTGCTTGTTTCCCGGGCCCAGAATCGCCGTTCCACAACATCCACATGACCCATTGCCACCGTGATGTCCTCGGCGCTGGGTCCCCTGCTTTCTGACAGGTCTGTGCTACTCTCAGACTTCAGGCCCTCACCGCGGTGCCGTAGCCTCCTCGCCTGACTTATCTGCATCTGCCTCTGGGAAAGGTGGATGATAAGCTGCGAGGCGTTGAAAACGGCCACACTGCAGCGATGGTCGCAGCGGGCTCCATGCTCGCAGTGCTGTGGCGTCCGCGCTGTCACTGTCTAGAAAAGTGCGCGAACTGATTTCCCGCCGGCGCTTTCAGGGAGGGAGGGCGGGAGTGATGGACGGATGACGACAGTTACCCAAAAGCACCCTCGACACATTTTTTTACCCAGAAGGCATTGGCAGCTCCACCCAGAATTGCAATGGGCAGCGGGGACTGCGGGAACTGTGGGATAGCTGCCCACAGTGCACCGCTTCCAATGTCGACGCTTTCCCCGTTAGTGTGGACTCACAAAGTCGAATTACTGTCCTTAGAGTGGACACACACGTTCAAATTTGCAATATCGATTCCAAAAATTCGATTTAAGTAAAATCGAACTACTCTCGTAGTGTAGACATACCCTTATAGACTAACAGACATATTGGAGCATAAGTTTTCATGGGTAATACCCACTTTGTCAGATGGATGCCATGAAATGTTTGAAACTCTGAACAAAACCCTATGGTTGTTCTTTCATACGTTTACTACTAAACATTGACTTAACACAGCTTTGAAACTTTACTATGCAGAAGAAAAAGGATGCTTTTAACCATCTTAATTTAAATGAAACAAGTACAGAAACAGTTTCCTTACCTGGTCAAATCGTTTTTTAAAAAACTTTCCCTTTATTTTTTAGTAGTTGACATTTAACACATCACTGTACTGTATTTGCTTTTTTGGGGGGGTGTCTCTGCTGCTGCCTGCTTGCATAGTCCCGGTTCCAAATGAGGTGTGTAGTTGCCTGGTCCGTTCATAACTCTGATGTTCGTAACTGACGTTCTACTGCAGGGGTAGGCAACCTATGGCATGGGTGCTGAAGGCGGCACGCGAGCTGATTTTCAGTGGCACTCACACTGCCTGGGTCCTGGCCACCCGTCCGGGGGGCTCTGCATTTTAATTTAATTTTAAATAAAGCTTCTTAAACATTTTAAAAACCTTATTTACTTTACACACAACTATAGTTTAGTTATATATTATAGACTTATAGAAAGAGACCTTCTAAAAACGTTAAAATGTATGACTGGCAGGCGAAACCTTAAATTGGAGTGAATAAATGAAGACTCGGCACAACACCTCTGAAAGGTTGCCAACCCCTGTTCTACTGCATAGCAAATAAAATCATAACACATATTCTACAGCCTAAACTCAACTCACACAATGCCCTCTTCGCGAATAAGGTACTGCTTTCTCCCTCCCCCCCCCCCCAAACTCTTTCTCACAGCGTTTTTCAGTCAGGATAGCTGAGCGCCTTCTTTCATGAAGCCAAGTCCTGTGGCAACTTGTTTCACCTTGATGAAGAACAAGCAGGTGTTCATTTGCACCTCAGATATACTTCCAAAAGTTCATTGTCTTTGCTCCAACACAGGATAAACCCTGTTTCCCCCCCACAAATCTAACATTTTGCTCAGACTGTAAATGGGCGTCCATTGTGAACCATTCAGTACTCAATTTCCTCACTGCCTAACAGGAGGGTGAGGCTCACCTTTGGGTGACTTTCCTTAACTCTCAGACCTAGATAACATATCTTTGGCGAACTAGAATGTAGATCCCAGACCCAGAGGATCCCTGTACCCTTATGCACCCTAGCTGGGACAAAGAAGTTCCTGAGTTACAGTCATACAGTTTAAATTCAAAGTACTTCAAATGAAATCAAGGGGCTTACTCTGGATTTACACCTGTGTAACTGAGAACAGCATCTGCCCACGACCCCTAACCACTCTGACAGTTTTACCAGATGCACAATTCTAATTTCTCACTGCTTTTGTGCTAGCATAACTCCATTGACTACAGTGGAATGATTCCTGATTTACATCAGCGTAAATGATAGCAGAAGCAGGCCAATCATTTTAAAATCACAGCTGTGCTGTATGCTTATCTGTTTTTAGAAAGACAGTAACTAGAATAGTTTGCTCAGACCAAGTGCTTCTCTGTTCATGGCATTTAATCAGCATGGGAGAAACTGACGACAGAAACAACGAATCAATTGGTTTTAACCAATGGGTGGAAATAGGAAAAGCCTGCTGCCTGAATATTTTTTCCCCCTGACCAGACTGAGATTACTGTACAATGAGCAGTTATAGCAAAGAGCTTGTATTCACTGGATAATAAAATATATCAATAAATGCTGTGAAATGATATGCCTGTAGAGACTATACTTTTGACTTAATCCTAAAATAACCTCATTTCTCTCACCCCCATTCAAATCCAGATGCCCCCGTTAAGGTTAAACTCAAAAACACCCTAATTTTTCATCTCTCCTTCCTGCCCCATGGAGCTATCCCGCCTTTGCTGTTTGATGATGACATTATGTTGCTGGTCAACTGATTTAATGACGGCTGCCAGGCTGCAAATAAAATACTTCAACTTGCCAATGAGAATCCAGTATTGTCAAAGCAACAATTAAGGAGCTGCTTGAGCAGCTGCCCACAGTCAGTGAGGAGTTTTCATGGGGTGCTACACACACTGTGTCATATGTTGTTTAAAATTTCGTGTAGATCCTGAATGAAGCAACATGACAGGACGTGCATTTTCCTGTCGTTTCTCAACCCAGGATCTGCCAAGTCCCATGCTGCATTCTCCACCAACCAAGCAGCTTCATAACTGTAGTTTGTGTATGGCGTTCTCCTAGCCCTCCTGCTTGTTGTGACCATCCTATTGTACACAAATATTAAATATTGAGAATATTGCCATCCAGACTCCTTCAGGGTTGGTGTTTGATGTTTTCTAGCAGGGCCCAAAATGTTACAACAGACCAGGAAAAGAGATTACTCCAGCAGCTCCGAGAGATCACTAGGGTCATGAAGGAAGGTAAACTCATAGATGGCATCTCCCCAGAGAAGGAAGCTGAAGAAGCTCCTTATATGGAGGATTGGGAAGGTAAATGCAGGCTTTTATTTCTTCTTTACTGTCATCTGAACAAAGTAGTTTTGCCAGAACTGGAATATTTCCCCCCAGATGCAAACAGACTCCTGCACAATTGCCTCATTTCTTTTCAGAAAGGTGGCCTCCAAGACTTTTCAATTATATTAATGAGCAAATGGATTTTGAACTATCCAGCATCTCACATTGCCTGGATAACAGTATCTGTTGCCAGAATTGGCAGATGAGCTTGAGTACACGCCATTTGCTACTTTGTCTTGGCTGACAGAGATTTATTTTTGTGCTTTTCTTAATTTGGCCAGGTTTTATTTTCTTCAGCATAATACCACAGAAATAAGAACCAATATATTTTGCCTTATTTACTTATTGGTTTTGTTTCTTTGCTTGCTCTAATATTGTAAAGATAATTGGAGACGTTAACTCCAGGAGTTCTGTCTTTCTAACATTCTGCTTTTTAAACTCATTTTGATTTCTCATTGCTGTAAGTGTTGTATGGTTGTGTTTTAAAAACATCCTGACGGTGTTGTTAACTTGTTGAATTTTAAAGGCTCCCCCACCCGTAGACTTAATTTATTGCCTTTTAGGAAGCTTTCAGAATCGTTCAAAACATAAATGGTAGCCTCAAGCTCTGCTTTCTTAGTCTAGTTCTTCATGCATTTTTAAAAAATGAAATAAAAGCATTCAGTTTCATCTAGTTACCCAGCTTTGTAGAGGACGTTGTTTAATTCTATATCTGAGGTCTTCAAAACATGTCTTAGAGAGGCACTGAGGTATTCAGAAATGTATTTACTTAAAGAGCTATTGTCAGATTTTCAAAATATCGTCACCCAGCAGCTCCCATCGCTCTCACTCTAGCCCCAGTGGTGGGTGTGGAGTGCTTTTGAAAATCTGTTGAAAATGGGAGTTTTGCCATTGACTTCAAAGGGGCCAGGATTTCACCCCATCCCCTACAAGTTTGGGATGGTATTAATTTGAATTAGCTGTACTTTAGGGAGCCTCAGCAGAGTAAAAACTAAGTGTTGCTCTCATAAGACTTTAACATTCTTATGATAAACTCTAAATTCATTGAACAAATTTGTCAGCATGGTTTTTGTATCAGGATGGTCTATTCCTTTTAAAATTGGATTTAATATTTTAAGGTGCATGTCACTTTTGTTCCTAAGGTTATCCAGAAGAGACCTATCCTGTCTATGATCATTCTGATTGCTTCAAGCATAGACAGGACACAATCCTTGTGGATTACCCTGATCTGAACGAGCCCTCTGCTGAAGAGATAGCTGAAAGAATGGAGGTTATGGAAGATGAGGATTATTTGTGTAGTGAAACTTTACTGTCTGATCTCACTACAGAGTGCGAAAGCCGTGATATGGGACAGAAAAAGGACCAGCAGATCAGCTTCAGTGACCAAGGTGGTATCCTCCATCACAGCCATAACTTTGAGAAGTGCTACTGTTGCCACTATGACAAGGATGATCCTGCTGTCATAGCAGAGAATGCTGGGTTCCATGCTGACAGCTGCAGTGAGGCTGAAGACACAGCCAAAGATGATCTCTTCATGGATTCTGACAACGAAAATGCAGGACTGAAAAGCCAAAAAGCCAATGATCCAGATGCAGTAGGCACACTGAGAAAGCGAAACACAAAGGGACTTGAGTAAAGGGGACCACCATGTGTGGCTATAGCAAGATTCCTCAAACTCTCAGACCTGCACTCTTTGTTCTTGACCCACATTTATCTTCTCCGTTTCCAGCTCTTGGCACTATTTCCAGTCCCTTGGCCATGATCGCACCGCCACCACCATCTGAATTGGAAGCTAATGGCCCTCTTTAAATTACTCCATTATTACATCCAGCACTTGCTTGCTAGAGGCTGTTATGAACGGGAACAGAAGATATCCACTATTCCAATATCCACACTCTGTATTTACTTAATCCTGTGTGATTACTGCCTCTGAATAACCACCTCTTCCTCTGAAATGTTAGCTGCACTGTAGTGTCCTGCCTTGCCAGTATTAGGAATGGACTTCCTGCCCCAACTGTCCAGAGCCTACCTGCTGACTTTGACAGCTATCAGTTATGAACACAAGACCATTTGCATCAGATTATTTAGGAAGATGTAGAGGACAGTGTTAAGTTTTATAGCTTCTCTTTTGCTCTGAAGCAGATGGTAATTATCTCCTAGCCTAACCGGCAAGGAGATCTGCAGGGACAACATGAATGACCAACTCCTTTTTCAACCACATGGCTGTCACAGTAATTAATTAATATATACACCACAACAGGATATGCATTCCTTGACCACTGGGGCACTCTTGGCCAAGTGCCTGCATGCACTTAAGAAATGAAACAGTGTCTCAGGGCTGCATATGCTCACATGGCTGATTGCCTTTATCATGTGGTGTCTTAATTTAAACCCCTCACAAAGTGTACACTAAGGTTTACATTGTACATTATTTACGATAGCTTCCTACTGGGAAAATAGTCCATAGAGGAACAAGAAGGGAAAAATCATAGCGAAAACATTGTAAACTCTTTTCTTCTTCTAGTTGGAATATATTTATTTTTAAATGCATTCATTGTAAAGTGTTGTGGACTCTTTAGGACCCCATCTTGCTCCATCTATGCCTTGAATAGCTTGATTACTTTCTGAGTATGTGTCCCAGCAAGATTTAGCATGGACCTCACTCAACAGAGAGACTGAAGGGAAGGTGGCTTTTACCCCCACCATAACTTGGAGCTGGCTAAGGGTTGCTTAACTTACCTCCTGCTAGCCCCCGTTCAGCTGGGTGGGGATTGCTAGCGCACAAGGTACGCCAGTCATCCCACGCCTGGCCCCTGCGCAGCCCCAAGCCAATCCCCTATGCCAGAAGTGGTTCGCATAGCACCAGTCACTTGGAACATGTGGACGCCCCCTTCACCAATGGAGCAGCTTTGTACTGCTACTGAAGGTTTGTTTGTTTTCCTCACCTCTATTTAATGAAGTGTTAAGCTGGAGCAGTAATGGCAGGTGATTACCAGACCAGAAGTTGTTTCATGCGTCCTGCCCAATAATACTGTCATGTGCTTGCAAACAAATGCTCTAAGGAGCTGCTTGGTCTCTTGTTTGCCTACATACAACCCAGCTGCTGAAAAGGGCACTGTTCTCAGTGGCAAGACATTATGCCACTTCATTTAGGAAATATGCTCCCGCCCTTTACAAGCGGCATTTCTTCTCCATGTAGCTCCAGCATCAGTGCTTGTAAAATACTTTATTCACTGTAATAACATTGTGTGAGAAGCAAATACTCCAGGGGAGGGAATGGCAGTCGGGGGGACTGTGGACACTTCTGGCTGTTAACAGAAGTCTTCATATATTACTCCTGGGGGAATTCTGCGCCAGTGGATGAGTGCATATGTCTTGTGCCATGCTTTTTTTCCTTCCACCGAAAATAACGCCTGCTGGAAAGTTGCTGCAGTTCCACCTTTTGCCCACCAAGGGGCCCTGTGGCACTAGAGCAGAGCAGCCACTCCCAGCCAACCCCAGCTACCGTAGGGAAGAGAATGACCCTGCCTTCTTCCCAGTGCCAGTCAGGAGACAGGGCCTCAGACAGCATAGGGCTGCTGGGGGAATCACAGACATGGGTTCATAAGGGCTAGTCGGGGAGAACAGCTTGTGGCAGGGGCTGAATGAGTGTGGAGGCTGAGGGCCACGGGGGGGGGGGTGAAGTAGCTCTGCCCCCCCAACTCCAGCCCCCTTCCACTGTCGCTCACTCTCCCCCACCCTCACACACACATTTTCACTGGGCTGGGGCATGGGAAGGGGTGAGAGCACTGGCTCTGGGTTGGAGCTGGGGATGAGGGGTTCGGCATGTGGGAGAGGGCTCTGAGTAAGGCAGGAGTTTGGGGTGTGGGAAGGGGGTACAGTCAGAAATGAGAGGTTCAGGGTACAGGAGGGGGCTCCAGGCTAGGGCCAAGTGGTTCGGAGTGCAGGAGGGGTACCGAGCTGAGGCCAGAGGTTGGGGTGTGGGATGGGGTACGGGCTCCAGGGTCGGGCCAGAAATGAGGGGTCAGAGGTCAGTAGGTTGGAGGCAGTTTGGGGTGTGAGCTTCAGGAAGGAGTTTGTGTGCAGGATGGGCTCATGGCTGGGGCAGGAGGTTGGGGTTTGGGAGGGGGTCAAGGCTGGGGCAAGGGTGCGGGGGGGTGAGGGCTCTGGGTGGGTCTGGCCTGCAAGAGGGGACTAGGGCTGGGACCGAGGGGTTCAGAGTGCAGGAGGGTGGAGGGACACATGGGGCTTGGGTAGGGGAAGGTGTGCAGGGCCACATGGGGGTAGCTGAGTGGGGGCACAGACACATATGGGGGAGGGGGTGCAGGGACACATGGGGCTTGGGTGTCTGAGTGGGGGTGGAGGGACACACCAGGACAGAGACAGATGGGCCTGACTGAATGGGAGAGGCTAGGGGTCAGCCAGGAGCTGCATGGGCAAAGCTCCCTAACACTCACTCCCCACCCCCCCCAAAATCTGGTTTCATATTTTTCCCACTCACACCAACAACTCTCCAAGTTCGCAGCGAGGCTCCTTCCCAGCAATTACTTCCCTCTCCTTCAGGTCCTCCCTCAGCATTTGCACTGTTTCTGAGGGGTGCAGACAACAGTTCTGAGGTGTAGTTTAAATGAATTATTACTCAGAGTTCTGTATTAATATGTCTTGTAAGGAATCTATTTGTCAAAAAAATAATTCCTGAATCTTTTTTGTTGTCTGTATTGGCACAGACATAGTTGCTGGCGGGTATTTAAATGACCAAAACAATGAAAACTGGTGTGATTATATTGTTATTTTTGACAAATAAAATATGCAGAATTTTAAAATAGTGTGTGCAGAATTTTTAATTGTTTGGCACAGAATTCCCCCAGGAGTAATATATTTGACTAAACAGGATTATCACCCGCAGTCATTGTTTTGTAGACTTGATGTAGCACACGGTGCATTTTAATCTGTTGCAGGAGCCCAAATGGTATCATGACGAACAAAGAGATCATCTGGGTTCATGGAAACTAGGGTTTAGGAAATTCTAATGGCTGCACAGGTATGCTTCTGTTTATAAATACATCTCTGTGAAATTAAAGAGGTCTTTGTTTTCATTTGCTGTTTGCTCTACATCTCAAAACAAATGTAAATTGACTAAAAGTGCCACATGCATCTTGAGAGTTAACTCTCTTTAATAACATTTGATGCTAAAATACAGGAAGTTCTTTGGAATAGCAAAGTCAGTTCAGATCCATTCAATAACCAAAGGCATAATCTGAAAGACAGTACTAAAGAAAGAATAATTGTGTGAGCAATACTATGTAAGTGTATCAAACTATCAAGTAGCATGTCAGAATGTTTTTGTTGCCATAAAGAGCTTTTAACTTGCTAGTACAGCGAGCAAGTGTCTACTTGTCTGTGTACAATACCGTATAGATTACATACACGATGTGGAAGGCAGGGTATAAACCTAAGTTTTTGATGGCCACTTTACTGAGGACTGGTAGAAACACCCTTAATAATTCATTAATATCTCAAACATGTGTCAATAAAATCTTTGTACCATGCTACTATGTGATGTATGTATACTTGGGCATTTGTACAGCAAAATTATCACAGAGGGTTTTTTTTTTTTCATTTAAGACACATTTGTACTATTTTCAGATCCAGTTCTCCATAAAGCCTGGCTTAACACCAGACCTCAAAGGAAGAGAAATAACTGATAAAATATATAAATCTTTTAAAAAACCTAAAACAATATTTCAGAACTTAATTGAGTTGGCCCAAGGCCCAACCAAGGCAATAGTGAATCCCTGGCCAGTGACACATTTGAGGTCTGATAACTTGGGCTCTACCAAAAGCTATTTATGGAAAGGGGAGAGGTTCTCACTTTCTAAATATTCCTAGCCTTAACAGCTCATGAGATACTAGACTTTAAACCTACCTTGGTCCAGGACTGATCATCACAGATGAATGTAGATATGATGGAAAATACCAAATGTCGAGGGATAGAAAATTAAATAACATGACAGTTTTTCTATTTTCTTCATAGAGTTGACAGATGGCTGAAAATGCTTAGAGCATTAATAGTAGCCCTAGCAGAGATGGATGACTAGGCATGATAAATACAATTCATCGCAAGGCTTGGTCTATTTTGAGCTGCAGTTTCACTGGTATAGAAATACAGGGAATGAAGGGAGTAATGCTGATGTTGCTTAATAGAGAGTTCTTGAGAATCTGTAGGGTCTGCTTTAGATCCAAACATAGATCTTTTTCTTTTCGACATTGCCCTGCCAAGCTGTTGTTGCTGAAACAAGATTAGGTAACTGCTCAAAACCGCTATACAAATACAAAGCCAGCGAATAAGGCTAACGTGCTAATTGAGAAGTTATTAGCAGGTGAGTAGCCAACATAGGGCTATATGGGGGACAGATAATTTTCAGATAAAGGTAATTCAGATAACTGGAATTATACTGTACTTGTACATATATAAACTGTATTTAAATTAAATGTATTTAAGGGGATGTAATTTTTTGTATAGGTGCCAGGTTGACTGTCTTGGAAAGTGAAGCCCATTTTAGGTATCAAACAGGTAGAGTTAAAGATTATGCCAGAGAGAAGCTGGAAAAGAATAAAGAATTGATGGGAGTGATTTATTCCCCCAATGAGAAATAACAGAAGTATTATGGCTTGGATTGTATGCGAGTGTGGACAGATAACGAACTGCTTAAAGGGCACCGTATTTTCTCACTGAGTGTGACATAGTAAGGTACCACATAAACAATACATGAAGTTTAATAACTACATAAAGGCTGCATTCACTCCTTGGTCTTTGTGCAAACCTCCCTTTGACATCAATGGAAAGTCTGTTGTGGACTGTAGGGAGAATATAGAGTCCTGAATTGATAGTCCAGCCCCAGACTGCAGTTAAAAATGGCATCTCTCTCCTCTGAATTAGGTTGATAGCCTTCCTTCTACAGGCAGGTCTTGAACTGAATAATATGCTTCTACCTCAACTAACTTATTTTTGTTTACATTAATTTACCTTGTTTCCTTTTCTAGATAAGTATATATTTATATAAGCATCTAAAAATAGGGTCTTATAACAGAAAGCTTTGGGCAGCCTTAATTATTGGCATCACTATCAGTACTGTCTCTAATTCTGAGTAGAGATAGCTCCACATTTTGGACACATGTTTATCTGGATCCAGATCAGAACTTCATAGATTGAGTGCCGACCTCTATAACTGGCCAAGTCAAAATCCCAGATCCAGTCACCCTCAAACTTGGGATCGTGGTAAAACTGTGATTGCTCTGGCACAATCCAGGCACAATCACAGTCATTTCCCAATGCTATGGGGGTCACTGAAAGCAAGCATCACTGTACTGTACTGATATACAAGCATCCGCGTTACCCACACCAGCAATTTAAAGCAATACGCAGCTTGTTAAAAGTAAACTAAGTAGCGAGCGTCTTGCTTAAGTGAAACCTTTTGTTCCAATAAAATTATATATAGCAGAAATAGTTAAGTGTAGGGGGTTACTTTGTTTACCACTGCCGACAATTACAGGCATAACAAGCAGACTACAAAATGATGTCTGCACTACCCGATCAGTGCTGGGTACACAGAATGCTAAAAATGGAACTAGTGAGGTGACATTTGGGTAGCAGTTAAACACTCATGTAATTTTCCACCTGAATCACTCATTGACACCCATTAAGTCCCATTGCTGGGTTTCTTTCTTTTTCAGTTTAATGGCATGTTGTAAAAAGTACAACATAAGCTTAGGCCCTAGGACCCTGCACAATCTGATTCTCTGCTAAGAACTACTTTACCCAAACAAGACAATCAATCCTTTCTGATTGCCCTCATCTCTCTCAGTTCGACAGCGAGCAAGACACCAGGTAAGATTTTAAAAACAGTTCATTTCTCTGTCTGTTATTTCAGCACTGACACATTTTAAGTTCCATATACACAGCAGCAAATCACAGACAAATACCATAGCTGTGGTATCAGCAAAGACCAGATCTTTTATTTAATGCTTAAGAAATTAGAACCGGGGAAGATGAGTATTGGCAATCAGCTAAACGTCGCTTTAGCAATTGTTCCACCGCAGCATGCCTAGTGGGGTGTATGTGGTGAGAAAGAGAGAGAGAGACTGTAGTAATACTTATAAAGGTGAGTATCACTATTTAGTTTATCTTCTACACCCAGAATCTTTAGTCCCATTTCCCCATAAGTTCACTGACCTCTCTAGTGAGTTCAAAGTTTCCTAGGGATTCAGGCCCCACCTAGGCCCAACTCTCCCCAGACTCAGTAACTTTTCCCCAAGGTGATTGCCTTTCCTCCTACCCCTTTCTGGGGCTGTTTCCCCCCCTTGGCATTCCTTCAGCCTGCCTCCCAAGCATCTTGGGTGTTACTGCCTCCTCCCTGGCTGATCTTGACCCCAACACCTCCTGTTCTCAGCAGCCTCTGAGATGAGTGGTTACTTGGAGTCAGCTGCTTGGGTTTTTTTACTGTCTCCCTCCCCAACCATGTGGCTAATGTAATATATTGTTCATAGCGCTTTATTTTAGATGTTTTTGAATTTTATATACTCATTTTTCTATTTTATTTATTTCAGTTTAATGGATCGTTTCTTTGATTTTTCATTTCATTTTATACAAAAGGTTCAACAAATGTAGGGTCAGCAGGCACCAAGCACTCCCACTCACCCCAAGCCTGACCCTGGAGTTCCCATCACAGGCTACCCACCCCGTCTCTCTCCTGCGTGCACCAATCTGCTCTCTGCAGAGGGCTGAAGGTGTGCGGCCCCTGGTCAGGAGAAACAGATCGGCATGCTCCTTGGGCTGATGGGCAGCAGCCAGGAGAAAGCAGTCAGTCTATCCCCTCTGGATAGCAGCCAAGGTGGTCCCAATCAGACATGTAATAGAAAGGGCAACAGCGAATCAGGCCTCTGTCACGCCTGAAAACTTCCCCATGGCCAGTTACGACGTCTAGAGGTCATTCTCCCCTTCACCTGGGGAGAGGAGGGAGGAGCTTTTGCACCTCATGCAAGAGTTTCAAGTCCTTGGGTTCACAGTGTGTAAGATACAGCTCAGTACAAACTTGCAGTGCTGCAAGTGGCTACAGCTCCACTGAAGTCAGCGAGTTTAGAGATGAGCTGAATTGGGCCCATTACAATTTACGAGGATTGCATTTGCTTTAAACATGAAAATTCATTGACAAACACGGCGGGGAGCCCATTCTGTTTATGCTTAACTAGTTCTCTAGCTACAACTGTGCAGGTAGTTTCAGAAGAGATTCCCTACCTTTTTTAGAAAAGGTCATATTTGTTTGAAACAATTCAAGTTTAATTTTTCTGCAGATGTTTTGTATCGACAAACACTGAAATCTCTACAACATACACAATGTAATTGTGAAAATACTAAATTAGTTCTTACATATACTGATAAATACATTTGCTCCAGAATACCAAAGAGTTTCTTTAAAAATTTTACTTCAGAAAAGCACATTTTTGCAGATTTATCTAAAACTCCATATAGTTCTGAACAAAAATAAGATGCCTGACCACTCAAAACAGGATAAGACAGTCTTGTGGAAATAGACATATCACATTCTAGGCATTCTGAAAAAAGTATGACTGGTTAAATACTTGTTCTTAAGATTAACCCAGAAACTTTTCCAATTCTGAACATTTCCCATTTTTGATCCTCACATTTAAAGGAAATCGAGACAGTAACATAGTCAAATTTTACTGTATAATCATTGGTTTGTTTTAGGAAAGGCACAGTGATGAATTAGAAAATGTTTACTGTGGGGAAAGAATCTTTTAGCAAACTTTTTATGTTCCCTTTATAGGAACAACAAAAACAAAAACAAACATGTAGCATCTACAATTTCTACTTTCTGGAAGTTTAAGTCAACAGAAATCAGAAACAAAGATTAATCTTCCTTAACAGAGCCAAATAACCCCCAACAAATCCTAAAAAGGTTAGTTTATACCCAATATCATTGTCATTAGCTGGATCACACTAGTGCTTGGACGCATTACTTTAGTTTAAGGGGTCAACATAAACTTGGACTTTTGGAAAATGAGTAATTGCAATAATATCCACTCTCTGTGATCCAGCTTTAATAAGCATGCCCTGCATTCAAAAAAGTCCGTTAATAAAATTATAATTTTTCTGTTCCCCTGTTCGTGTTTATAAGAATCTATTCAACAAGGGAGAAATCCCTAATCCTGAAGGCCCTAATCCTTCAATGAGAGGTGCATAGATGAACCACTGCACCTGCACAGAGCCCCCACAGAAAGTCAGTGCAGGATCAGTGCAAGATTGGGGCATTACTGATTGACTGGACACATCATTTCTATCATGTGCACAAGCTAAACAAATTTAAAAAATATTTTCTTTACGTGATAGTTATCTTTCATGTTACTTGCAGTGATCGATCGATTATCTTCAATTGACTGTGTTCCTTTATAGATACTTTGCACTGATAACAAACAATGGTGTTAACTTGTTTTAGGGTTAATCTTTGCAAACAGTAGACGTTAAATGTGATCAAACCAACTGACACCTGCTGAAATTTCTTGTGCATTTATATAAAACATATTGAGCAATGTTGGAAAAACAACACATTAAAAGTTACTTAGGGCACGTATGTGTTCTCTTTTTATAATGTGCATATAAAACACAGTAAAAAGCAACAGAGGGTCCTGTGGCACCTTTAAGACTAACAGAAGTATTGGGGGCATAAGCTTTCGTGGGTAAGAACCTCAATTGCATCTGATGAAGTGAGGTTCTTACCCACGAAAGCTTATGCTCCCAATACTTCTGTTAGTTTTAAAGGTGCCACAGGACCCTCTGTTGCTTTCACAGATTCAGACTAACACGGCTACCCCTCTGATATAAAACACAGGTGTGCCCTTATTTTCCTGTCCCTTTACCGAAATCCCATTAGTCTCTTTTGAAAGAAGTCCTTTGTTTAAATGTCATATACACAGCTTATACTTTAAAATGCCAACAAAATAAACTTAAAGGCCAAACATTTATTTTTTTCCTCATACAAGTTTTAGAATATGGAGCTAGAAGGCTTGCTAGTTTGTTATTTATATCCCTTATCGCTCAGGGAATCTTCCTAGGTGATTTAGCAATTGCTTTGCAAGTTAGATTATTAGATATTATTCTGCAAAGTATGGCTGTGAGACAAGTCTAGTTTCTCCAGCATGCACAACTACTTACAATATACGTTTTATTATACATCACATTGGTTGCAATATAGGGTCTCGTGATTTTAAGGCACATTCCATAGAACAGGCCAAATTCTGCACTGACATATTCTTGGTGTAACTCCTTTGACTTTAATCGGGTTTCATGGGATGTACTTCAATGCTAAATTTGGTCTCTTATGTCCAATTTCTTTTAAAGAGTATTTATGCAAGTACCTGTAGTGCTTGATTTCTCTAAGTCAAGGTCAGCCCAGTTTAGAAACAAAGAAATAAACCACATGGATATCTTCCGGGAGGCACACAAGTATGTGGGTGCAGTGCAGGAGATAGAGCCAAAGTCCATACAAGTCAGTGGAAAATCTCATTTACTCCAGCGGGCTTTGGGGGAATACAAACAAGTATGTACAAACTTTGAACATGAGATGACACTTTTTCACTAACCAGATAAAGAAACAATTTGTACATGGAGAACTACTCCCAAACACTCTTATTAACATGACATCATCCCACCAATGATTCCATTATTCCTTGTTAGTACCATCCAATAGATGAGGATGTCTTTTATTAGCGAGAAAAAGTTTCCAATAAATGGTATGCCAAAGCTTTCACACACAAATCACACTGATTGTCAATTATTCACTCACTGAGTGGCTTTCATTCTATTGCCTGTACACCACTCTGTGTACAAAATGAAACTGTACAATCTTTGTACATGGACTTCCTTCTTACTTCCTAGGTTCTTTGTAACTACCCTCCTCAGTTTGTGTCTTCGTTCTTCTAGGAAAAGATGGCCAGAAGGCTGAAACCATTGGAATTAGAAAGAACAAAGAAATCCATTTGGAGAAGCTGTGATTAATGTTTCTGTGTTCTTATATGCAGTGGTGTGCAGCACGTCAATATTGAATTCTGACTGAACATGCTAACATGCTTAAAGAGCCACCAGTCAAAACTGGTTCCCTCTCATGAGAAGCTGTTCCTTACCATTAAAGAACCTATCTCTCTAATGCAATATCATTCGTTTTTGTTAAGGTTCCATACACATCTTTGCAGCAGCCTCACTGGCACACAAAATGAGCTACTGTACGTAGAGTGGGAAGCAAGCATGCAAAAGGAATCATGCACAGGACGTAGCACAATGATGGCTGAGAATTCAGCAGTTGCATTTCTTAATGAGAACTAACCATCAATTGTGAAATGCTGAGTGGTTTTCTTACACTCTGACCATTGTTTTGAATGACATCAGGGTCCTTTGCGGGCATTAAAATCCCGGGCGGGGGGGGGGGGGGGGGAGAGAGAAAAGGAAATATTGGTCTTTCCCATGAGCAATTAAAACTAAACAGATGTTTCTGTCATAATGGAGCCACTGTAAAGCTCGAGTATACTGGTATGCTCTACGCCTTGCTCTGAGCATTGTCACATTCTGGTTCTGTCATGCCACCAGAAGAAGACGAAGCCAGAGGTGAGGGTCCTCAGCGACCTGTTGCTGTGCCTGGACAATACATCTTAGGGAATCAATATTTAGAGCAGCCTAGCAGATCTTAATTGCCACAACTGAGCATAAGGGAAAGGTTAATCCATTTTACAAATGCGCTCGTCGATCTTGGTCAGAGTCGATCCAGGCTTTAAAGTTCAACTACCTTGAATTGTACCAGTGTAAGGCACAATCTGGCAAATTAACTAAAACCAATGATAGGGGAATCAAATGCCTTACTCAACACGCTCCTAGAAGTAGTTACAACATATTCACCCTTGAGAGAATCAGGGAGGTGGAGTTAGACAATCCCCTCCATTATGACGAGCCAGAATATGGAAAGAGGTGAAGAGCTGAGAGCTTACTTTATAGCAGTTTATTCATTTAACTTAGCCTCTTTAATTCTATTGATGAATTCTCCAGGGGCAGCTTACAGTTTTCACAAATGTATTCTCTAATCAAAACTAGGCACTAACCAATTTCTACAGACAATTCTTGGCCATAGATTGTTCACCAGCCATTCATTGTTAGTATCTGAAATAGGAAATTCAAGTCCAGTTGGATCAGTTTGAATGGACACAAATCACAGTATTGTCCTGTCTAGATAAGCTTAACTCATAGCACCTTGAAGCAGGAGAGAATTGGATGAAGAATGAAAAGCAGGGATTCCCCTACCTGAACCCAGACTTGAAGTTAAGAATTATAGTAAATGATGTGTTTGTATTTTCAACGTAAGTACTTTAAATCTTGGAAAGAATTGAAAGGGTTAGGAACTGAATATAATTTCCAGTGTTATCTTATTAAGCAGAAGTTGGCTGACCTGATTTAATTTATTCACTGAGCAGCCTTTCATTTCCAGACATTTACACAAAGACAACCTTAAAGTCTCTGCATGGGAATTATATGGCCCTAATTTAAAACAAAACACACGATTTAGAAAAATTGTGCCAACATGGAAGATTTTTTACAATGGCGAAGGAATGGGAAGAGTCCTAATTGGTAAACTGCATTATTATTTTCTAGTTCCTCCCACATACCATGGAGAAACCTCTATAAGCCATTCAACTATCATTAATTCATGGGAGGTGGGGGGAGAGACAAAGTAGGACCTACATTATATTGGAGAGACCACAACACAATACAGAAACTGTTCTGCAAAATCCCTGCCATGAAAAATGGCCTCTGGACTGTTGAAGATTCCTAACTCCTCTGGTACTGACCATTCTACATACAGCATGTCCCTCTTACTCTATTTATTTTAATGGCCAGCCCAATAAAGACTCCTGCCACAGCAGAAGCAGGGCTTACAGGATTAAATCATTTGAAGCTGGATTTTTGGTACGATTTTCAATTTCCTGGTGAGAAATCTTAGAACTGATGGAGTTGTGATTTCTTAATATTCAGTGTGAAAGTGAAAGAGGTTAGTGTTATCAATGTGCGCTGAAAACTGGGTACCTCTACCCAGAAGTTAATCATCTGTATTTGAATCATTAGAGCACAGGTCTGGGACCAAGATCTCTGGAGTTCTAGTTCCAGTTTCCACTAACAACTTGCAGTTTGCTCTAGTGTGAGTCATTTAACCTGTCAGTGTCTCAGATAGCCTAACAACAATAAGACGATAATATTATTATCCCACCACTCTGGGGCTGTTTTATTAGCTAACTTGTACAGTCCTTGTGAACTGCTACATAGTGTTATTATTTTCTAGATGTTTGTTTAGGCGCTTTCACATTTATTGGCCTAATAACATAAACTGACCTAAAACATATGGAACACTATTACAAGAAACATAACAAAAGGAAATTTTCAGTGAAAGAAGAGTATGATCAGATGAGTTTCCAAACTTGTGATGTAGTTAAAGTTTGGCCAAAGTGATTCCTGGATATCAAGATTCACATTTCTTGGAGTGCATCCCATTGCAAGCAATGGGACTGCCGGTAAATAGCAGTTATCAGCCAGACAGGTGGTAAGCCCTTGTGATGAAGTCTATAAATCCTTGTTTTGGTTTGAATGAGATGTTTTTTCCCTAATGCCAACCACTAAGATTCCAAACTAGAGCCGGTCAAAAATGTGGGGGTGGACGGAGATCCAGAAGAAATGTAGTGGAAATTGTCTCCTTTTTTCCCATGAAAATGTTGCATTTTTCTGACCAGCTCTACTACAAACACCATCTACAGTTAGCATTGGCAATACTGGTGTCCAGAACCAAGGAAGTGACAGCGCATCAAAATATTGAGCCTATATGGTGGAGAAAATCAGAGGTAACTCCACTAGTATAACCCTAAAACAGCTACTGACTACCATCCAAAATGTATCGGCACAGATTGGCAAAGCAAGCTGCTGGCAAAGGCAGCTCTCCCTCAGTAGGACCAAGGTAGTGTATCTATAGCTACCCAGAAATCACAGCTTTATATGGGCCCTAGCTTTTTCTTTGGGAATGTTTTAAGTAAGGCCACCCTCTGTGCTAGAAAAATAACCACGTTTCGAGACATTTGAGGCTAAACTATATTATAATAGGATTTCTTCTTTCTAGGGTGGCCAGGAAATCCTTTGAATATTAGGGAACAGGCTTTTGGCCAGTGTCAAGCCTTAGGATGTCTTCTATCCACTCCATACTGGGAAGTGACAGTCCTGTTGTAAGGTGGGTAGGCCACAGCCATGTCTGACAAACATGTTTCAACTGTTACTTTTCTAAGGTAGATGGTCCCTAAAGCAGAACTATTAACAAAGATCCATTCACATGTCTTATGTTTTGGAGTATTCTGCATTACAAAAATGATTGGTCAAATAAAGTGATTTTTCCCATGGCTCAAGGCCAAACATAGGATAAAGTGATAGTATCTGTATCTGAGACAGTGCAGAATCGCCTGAACAATCAAATGGGACTAAGAAGATCATGCAGTTGTGCATTTGTTAGCAGTTAATACAGTGATTTTAGTAAGTGGTTTGGAGGGAAAGGTTCAAAAGTGCCTAAGGAAGTTAGGAGCCCAAATCCTATTGGTACTTTGGCTCCTAAATCCCTTGGTCTACGTTTTTGGTCCTGATCCTGCAACTGCCTTCACACTGGCACGCTGGCACACTGTTGTGGCCAAAGTTAATGGCTGGGTACAGGGGCCTACTGATACAGTGCCAGTTGAAGGATCAGGGCCTTAAAGTTTTTCTGAATAACTTAAATGAGATCCAAACCTCAAGAGACGCTTCCAAACAGAAATTCTGAACATGTAATTTCCTTATGATTTCATCATATGCACAAATATTCATGATCAACCAGGTCTTAACACTAAAAAGTAAATATGATTTACCATTCTCATTCTGTTTTTCTGGGGAAGTTTGTTTTACTTGTGACATTCTTAAATGACCTGCACAACCCTGGGTAAGGATAAATAAAGGGGAGAAGTAGAATTTACATGTTCATACGTCAGAAGCAAGTTGTGTTGTAAATATTCCATAGTTCATACAAGGCCCATCGTTTTTAAACCAGACATGCACCACAGAAAGACTGACTGCGGTAACAACAGTTGGTAACAGCTGATTCAGACAAAAAGTATTCAAAAGACAACGTGCCACACAAACAGTAGGTGCCTGATTTTCCATATGAATGAAGGACAAACAGGCAACATGATTAAGAGAGTCACTGGAATATGTTCAGGAATGCTGGTTTTATAATGACTTATAAATGTATACTAAAATACAACTATACATCACTTTGAAAAAAGGAAAACAGTATCACATTGTTTGCCCAATCTCTCTGACTCTGTGTTTTTCTGCTCATTTGATAATCAGGGGTACATTGAGGGTGAAAGCCTGGGCCTCGCTGAAATCAGTGGCAAAACTCCCATTGATTCTAATGGGATAAGGATTTTACCCAACCATTTCATTAGCTAATAAGTTTCTCTAAATTGCCTGGGTAACAGATAATAATTCACACTTTTATGTTTCCAGCAATATCAACTGAAATGTAAGACTTAGCACATAAATAGTATCTGCCATCTGAGGGTCTCAAGCATTCAACTGATTAAGCCTCAAAACAGAACGGGGAAGATGGTCTGATAATAATTATCACCATTTGACCCATAGGGAAACTGAGGCACAAAGCGGCTATGTGACTTGTCCGAAGACCCACAGTGAGTCAGCGTGGGACTAAAACCCAGGTCCTCCTCCTTCCTAGTCATATGCTCTAACTACTGGATAACACTACAACTTTAGGCCAATTTTAATACAGATTTTGTCTTTTTCCAAATGGTGTGCAATCAACAAACATATGCAACATAACCTGTTGTTATTCTCAGGATATGTGGGGTCAGACTTTCAAAAATTCCTATTTATGTATAGGCAAGGTTTTGTAAGTAAGGGCTACTGTAGTTTTACATCAAACATACTCATTGTGTGGCAATTATTAGAACAGTTACTGACCAACCAAATTATAAAGCAGCTAGAAAGTTTTCCTCAACAATTTAACTTAACTTTTCTTACGTGCATCATCTACATAAAGCAATTTGACAAACCAGTACACTGTACCTAATAAACAGGCTTTCAAGAAAGCTCACATAGTTCAAGTCTCCTTAGTAAGGGTTCTGACAAACATGCACCTATCTATACCCCCTTGGCAGTTAAATAAAATACAACGTTTTAAAAAGTATTAATGCAATTTCTTCCAACTCAAATGTATTTCTGAGTGTCAGCTACTGAGCTCGAGTTCAGCGTACACTGAGCAAAATATTTTGAAATTCTGAAAACCAAAAACGAAATGGAAAGTATTTTCACAAATCTTTTTCTCCTCCTCAGCCAGCTGCAATATCAAAGCAAACACTAAAAAGGCAACAAAACAATTTTAGGTGGCTACTGATTAGCCAATCTAAATGGGAGTTTAGTGGGGCAGAAGCAAACAGACGGACTGTATTTTCACAGAGCAGTGTGCATGGGAGGAGTCTGTAGCGTTCATGTGTGATTAGCTAGGGGAAAATCAATGGTGTGTAATGACATGTATAGTCTTCATCTGCAGAAAGATCTAAGGCCAAACTGAAGTTTATATAAGAATGGAGAGCAATGTTTTTCCAGTAACCACAAATGTGTCCTTTATGGAGATTTGACAAGAAATTTGAGAATCAACCCATACTTCTAATAAAGGGAGCCACTCTGTGCCATTCTACTAAATGTGGTATCCAGATTTATCCGAAGAGGTATTCTATGGGCAAGAGCCTACTTCAGTACAACTTGTACATGTGTTTTCTTATTGAGTCACAAGATCATGTGTTTTCAGCCAGTTTAGAAATTGACAGCATCAGGATCCTGTCCTGCAAAAGATTAGTAGAGGCAGACTCTTATGCTGTGCAGAGATCCATTGACTGTATCTCTGAGCACCTGCCAAATATCAGTGACACCACTTAGGTGTAAGAGTCCATCAGCTCTTTGCAGGATCAGGAAGAAAGACTATCCTATCCTGTTCTATAATCAAAGACTAAATCTACTGGTACCAATCTGCAGGGCAAGGATTGTCTCCTACACTGACTCTGTACAGCGGGTCACTATTGCAAAACAAATAAATTAATGCTATGAAAAGTTGCTAAAACGCAAGAGATCACATTGGACCTATTTAAGTAAAGTTTTCTGTACCTCTGGGCTGACCTGGCAGAGAAAATACAGGGTGGGATTTTTCATTGGGCTACAATGCTGAGCGCTTTTGAAAATCTCACCCATAATGTCTATGCTGGTTGCAGTTCACTGAAAATTCATTAATCAAAAGCTAGAGATGGGCCAGAAGCTTTGCATCCAGGGCTTTGGTTCAGCATTATACAAAGAATGGTCAGCATTAATTTGGTTCCGGAGCCCTGATAAGATTCCAGACCCTCTTAAAGTTTGGGGTGTTGAGTTATAGGATTTTATTATGGGTCCCCTTCTAGAATGTATGTAGAAATGTATTTCTAGAGTGAGAACAGTGCTCATTTATGGTGCTATGCAACCACAATGGTCTGGAGATATCAATACTATTGTAAGGTAACTTGAAAAATAAATGATTCATGAAGAAATAAATTGGAAAGACACTTAAGTGGATTTCCGTGGTTTCAGAATTCGTAATAAAGGCCTAGTTATTATACTGCGCGATGAAGCTTCACCCAACCTCTTTTTTTCTAAGCGACATTCATTCCCTCGGAGTGGGATGATGGTTAGCTTCTAAGATGTGGACTCAGTTTAGCAGCACTGACATGTTGCATTTTATAGAATCACTTACCAAAAGGACAAAGAAGATAACCCTACAAAGAGAATTTTCATAACAGAAACTCCAGGCTTCTCGACAGTGTTGCCCACTGATTTGCCACTGGCTTGGAAACTGCTATTACTATGTTTCCTAAAATCATTGAAATTCTGATTATATTTCAGACAAGCTCTTTGTATCCACTTGCCTCTTAATATAACTTACTTCACTGTAAAGCCAAAGGGCCAAATTCAGCCCCCGTAAACCTCCCCATTGTGGGGGCATCATTGGATGCACACCTGATGGTGCTATACAGCTGATTCACTGAATGATATTGCCAAAACAAGCACTTTGGCTTATTCATCTTAGAATAAAAGATAATGGGCTTGGAGAGAGGAGGCGG